>NW_020291844.1:205778-235976 GCF_003184835.1 Aspergillus costaricaensis CBS 115574
TCACTGCTTTAATTATTTTATTTTAATATAAAAAAAAAAAAAAAAAAAAAAAAAAAAAAAAAAAAAAAAAAAAAAAAAAAAAAAAAAAAAAAAAAAAAAAAAAAAAAAAAAAAAAAATAAAAAAAAAAAAAAAGTAAAAAAGTAAAAAAAAAAAAAGATATAATATATATAAGAAAAAAGTAAAATAATAGTAAATTAATAATAAAATAATAATAAATAACCTGTAAAAAACTCAGTCAGTATAAAAGAAAAATAATAATATAATTCTTTATAAATAACAAAAATAGAAAAATAATAGATTTTTAACAGTAATAAATAACTATAAAATAAGTTTTAAATAGTTGATCTCTTATTATTTTCTTGAATATAGTTTCAAAGTAGTATATAAATATTAATATAACTATTATATACAGTATAACAGAATACTTATGATTTATCTTAGTTAATAATTATTAGGAACTGTTATGTAACTGGCTATAATTTCCAGCAACTTCCACCAGTGGCCTACTATGTATGGAAGTACCGTCTGATCTACTACTAAATTCATCATTTTTATGCCAGTATGAAGCACCATGATCATACTTCAGCATATAATCGGGGGAAATGACAGTGTTTTTTGAAGGATTAGTTTTCAAACATGAAGCATCTCTACATCGTATGCAGATTGCCGGAGCATCGTGCAGGGTGGTTCGTGTTTGGTCCGCTTTGACCCGGATTGCGTTATGCGCGGGGTTATTAAGCAATCAACTTGAACCTCACTGCACATACCGTTCATATGTTTTGACATCAAAAGCCACACATCTATAATATACCAGCAATATGCGGAGCCTGGTGTGCTTGTTAGCCCTGTCTGGGTTTACTACACAGTCGCTAGCGCAGCAGCAGCAGCAGCCGCTATATGCGACCGCCAAGCCCAACGTCGTCTTCATATTAACCGATGATCAAGACGCGCATCTCGGCTCCTTGGAATACATGCCATATGTTAAAAAGCATCTCCTAGACAAAGGAACACACTATCGCAGCCATTACTGTACAACCAGCGTCTGTTGCCCTTCGCGGGTGACCCTTTGGACGGGGAAACTGGCCCACAATACGAACGTCACAGATGTCAATCCTCCGCATGGTGGGTGTACTACGCATGCTACTGTGATATGGAAATATGCTTATCCCTATCACAGGTGGTTATCCAAAATTTATTTCTCAAGGGTTTAATGACAATTATCTCCCTGTCTGGCTACAGGAAGCGGGGTACAACACCTACTACACTGGTAAACTGTTCAACGTCCACACGGTCGACAACTACAATGCCCCCTTCCCAGCTGGGTTCACGGGGAATGTAAGCCAGTGTCAATTGCTTACCTTGGTCGGTATCTAATCCATTGCAGGACTTCCTTCTCGATCCATTTACATACGACTACCTCAACAGTACCTTCCAGCGAGACCGAGAACCACCCCAAAGCTACGAAGGCGAATACAGCACCGACGTCCTCGCACAAAAAGCATATCGCCTCCTCGACGAAGCAGTCGCGGCTCAAAAGCCCTTCTTTCTCACAGTCGCCCCCATTGCACCGCACTGCAATGTTTTCATGAATGGTACCGGCTTAGATGCCAACCCTAAATTCAGCTTCAGCGCGCCTATTCCCGCGAAGCGACACGAGCACCTATTCTCTGACGACAAAGTCCCCCGTACCCCCTCCTTCAACCCGGAAACTCCCTCTGGCGCCAACTGGATAAAGGCCCTCAAGCGACAAAACGATACCAATGTTGAATACAACGATCATTTTTACCGCCAGCGTCTACGCGCCCTCCAGGCCGTTGATGAATTAGTTGATGGCTTATTTACACGCTTGAAGGGATATGATATTCTCGATAACACATATGTAGTCTATAGTAGCGATAATGGCTACCATATTGGTCAACACCGACTCCAGCCGGGCAAGTCGTGTGGATATGAGGAAGACATTAATGTTCCCTTGATTGTCCGTGGTCCCAATGTTGCCCAGAATGTATCTACGGATATTGTTACAACACATACGGACCTTGCTCCCACCTTCCTCGATTTGTTAGGCATCCCTCTCCAAGACGATTTCGATGGCGACCCCATTCCTTTAACAGAGAACCAGATCGAGAAGGCCCATGACGAGAGACAAGAGCATGTCACAGTCGAATATTGGGGATATGCAGCGGGAGAGGGTATATATGACTGTGCGTACCCTACTCATACTCTCCCTCTTTGACTGTGCATGTGCTAATCAGGACACTAAAAGTTGACCTATCGGCATACAACAACACATACAAAGCTCTCCGCATCAAAGGTAGTGAGTATAACCTCTACTACTCTGTTTGGTGTAACAACGAGCATGAACTCTACGATATGACTGTAAGTGATCCCGCCTGATTTAATACCTTTTGGAATCCAACCAAAGAGACAGAATGATCCTCATCAACTCCACAACCTCCTTTCTACGAATGGGCTTCCGAATGCGACCGCTCACATCATCCTGAACGTTGATCTTTGCAAAGTCGTTCAGCGACTTGATTCCCTTTTACTGGTGCTCAAATCCTGCAAGGGCCAGGTATGTGTCAAGCCATGGGATGCCTTGCATCCGCGCGGGGAGGTCACGACGTTAAAAGATGCACTGGATGTGCGCTACGATTATTACTACGAGATGGAACAGACAACGCGGGTCCAGTTTGACGAGTGTGCGCGCGGGTATTTTCTGGATGCGGAGGGCCCACAGTTTGGTCAAGGGACTGAGTATGGGGTTCTTCGGGATGGATTGCCATGGTATGAGTGGGATTAAGTATGCAGAAGAAGAAGCCCCGGGGGTGATCATTGTTACACATCTGACGACATTTGCCTGCATGGGTTGTGTTGTGTAACGTCAATCATATACTTGATCTGAGCTGTGTGGCCACTTATTATATGCGAACTGCGGGGAGATCAGGATATTTCTTCACGGGACGCGTTCTTAGACGCATAGGAGCCTTTTATATTGTGGGTAGCCATCGGGCTATCTCGAATTTTGTTTGAACCATTCCCAAGAATGAGGTGTTGACGCGTCGTTTTCGGAGACCGCCAAGGCCTCAGGCAGCAATTGATATGCCCACATGACAAGTCGATTCAGCTAGGGGGTACACCTGCATAGCATTGAACTCTGAAGAAAGCAGATGTCATTTTTGAGACCAAACTGGCTTAGCATATACTGCAATACATCATATGAGGAACCTTGAAATATTCCAGGAGATTCATGCCTTGTTCATCGCAATGCCAAGACTGGGGATAGAAGCCGAGTTAGCCCCGTCCGGAACGGTCGGGTAAGCCATCAGGCAGTCCAACGTGTATTCCAAGTGCCTGTGAGGGCTGTATTCTTTTAGAAATCCATGCCAGTGCACCTTGTGCAAAGATAGGGAGTATATATCGCGTACATCAGCTCATCTCCGAGATTGTCGTTGTCTTCAACCCCGGAAAACCGTGCAGGAACCAGGCCTGCTAAGCACGGCAGACAGGAGTGGATCACCGTCGCGGTGGAGCCCCCGAAGGAGCCGATTTATTATTATTCCAGCCCGTCTGCGAATCTCCCCATTCTCTCTTTTCCCCAACTCCCCATATTCCAGTTGTCAGAAACGCTCGCGACAATGGATTCTGCGATTTCGCCTTTCTGGGGCGTGCCAACCTCTTATTTGAAGTATGACTTTGAATCTCCTGTCAATTGACGTGCAAAGTGTAGACTAACCAATGCCTATAGCTTTTGTGAAGAGGTCCGTCTAAAGCAACCGCAATCTGGTCTTTTCTTGATCTTCGATCGTAATCGCTGATTTGTCCTTTAGGACTATGTAGTTACGCGATATGTTGCGGAGTTTATTAATACGCTCAGCAGCTTTGTTTACAGTATGTTTACTTGTGTTTGATGGTAGTGCAATTACTGACGCGTCTGTTTAGTTCTATATGGGATCTACGGTCTCCGGCAGCTCCACAGCAGACACCAAACAGGATCGCGCTCAATCCTATACTGCGGATTGATTGGCGTCGGTGTCTGCTCTGCTGGCTATCACATGACCTTAAAATATCACACTCAGATGTGTACTGTCACCTTCCCTTTATTCAGCCTACTTGGTCCACCAAAGTAATGAACTGACCGTTTTGAACAGCGGATGAGCTTTCCATGCATCTCCTCACCACTCCGCTCCTCTACCGCATTCTGTCTTTCCAGGCTACCCCTCAGTACACGAAAAGTGTAGGAATCATTCTCTCCGTACTGTTCACGATCGTTATGGTCGTCCACATGGTCATGGACGAGTTCCTGCTCCACGCAGTGACATTCGGGACCGCTGTGTATTTGATCGCGACTCGCACGCTCAAGATCATTCCTCGGGAGATCCCGGATGTCGAGGATCGCAAGAGGATTCAGAACGTGGCGCTGTTTGGGTGCGGTATGTTATTCATCATTTCATCAATGGCTTTTCAACAGAGGATATAGCAAACACTGACACTTCTATAGCGAGCTTCATCTTCGGATACCTCGTCTGGCTGGTTGACGAGTGGGTGTGTCAGTCTCTAATTGGAGCCAGACACGCGGTCGGACTGCCCGTGGCGTTTTTGCTTGAGTTGCACGGCTGGTATGTAGATCTTTCTCCATTGTCTGGAATAAGCTTGAATCTTGCTAATGGTCATACAAGGTGGCATGTCTTTACTGCGATTGGTGGGTATATTGCCGTGGCGATTATTGATTTGATTACTTCCGGGAATTTGCAACGGGACTCAGTTGCACAGCTTGCGTGGCCATTGCCGACTGTTGCGAGGTTGCTCGGGCCGGCTGAGGGAGACATGAAGCGAAAGTAGAATTGTGCAATTGAATGGTGTTGAGGAGACAGGGAAGAGTGCAAGTAACTGAACAGAGGCTTGGGCGGATGGTGCGGGTGAAGTGGTAGAGAGATGGATGATACTTTTAAATACTTATAGAACCGTCAGGATGTGTTGTGCTAGCCACTCAAGAAAGTGTTGGTAGAATGTCACAAGTGAACGAGTGATATGTCCGGAAAGGCAAATACTCTGTATTAGATATATTCTTATCCTAGGTTCGAGTATATGGCCTCTGAGCTCAAGGCGGGGTATCATTGTTCTGCGCATGCAGTGATCTACTATAGAGTTGGGTCTACCAGTGGCCCGGAACTCCAAAGCCCTCAGGCTTTAAAATAGAAGTATGAACCCTACAAGCAACATGATATTTGAATTAAATAGACGCTATGAGCCGTATACGGACTGCAGCCCTTGGGAGGAGCTCGGAGAATAGACACTGATAAGATGCTACATGCTCCTTGCAAGCGGTGATGAAGTGTGGTTTTTGGCCTTTAGAATTATAATCTAGGGTGGTAATTGAAAAACTAGCGTCCCCTTTGTTTATGGTTGAAATGCTCATACTATATCACAGGCTTCTATCAACTTCTACTACTGGGAACGGTGGCTTTGTACGTTGAAAAGAATTTGTTATTCACAAATGGAAATCTATATGTCATCATAGTCTGACTTCGGGAAAAACTGCAAGGTGCCAATAAGTGACTTTTCGCCTACTAAGACCAGAGAACTGGCGGACGGGAGATCGACAAATTCTGGGCGAAAGTCAGCTGGGATGGCCACGATTTTCTTCCCGTTGTAAGTCACCCATTTCAGATCGTCTTCAAAAGTGTACATTGCCAGGTCTTCCCAATTTAGCAAGAGCGGCTGTCGTTTTGAGATATAACGGTGGACTACTAATCTTTTGACTGGGTCTAGCCTTGCCATATCCCATATGGTTATGATGCCAGCACTCCATGCTGCCAGTCGAGTATCGTCTGGCGCAAATGTCAGAGATTGAACGGGTATCGAAAAGCCAAAATGCTTCGCAAGAGCTTCTCCGGTTCTTAGATCTGAGATCTTCACAGACCCCGTCTCACAACCTATTGCGATCTGCTTCCCGCTATGAGAAAAGGCGAGGGCTGTAATGTGACCGCACCCAATGTCAATATCATATTGTATTGGCTCCTTGCCAAAGCTCCAAAGTGTCAAAATTCCGTTTGATGATGATGCCACCATGTCACCATTTGGTGAGAAAACAAGTATATTACTCATCGGCAGACGTTTTGGGCTAGCATGTTCTTCCCCACCTGTAGCATTATTGTATACTCGCAAAATCCCATCATTACCATGGAGGATAACTCTCCTGCTATCTGGCGAAAAGGTAGTAGCCCCACTATGGAAGGTCAAAAGATCAAGGCTGGGTTCCCATGTTGTGGTGCTGAGCAGCTTAAAGCAGTCATAAGCATATAAAGCCAGGTATTCGTTGTCTGGCGAAAATTTCGCGAACAGGTGAATTTCTTCTGCCAGTGTGTGTTGGCCTTCACCACGGGCAAGGTCCCATACTTCAGGGCCCATTCCATATCTAGTGAATAGAGCTTTCTGTCCACTTGGGGAAGCGATACAAGTGAGTATCCTTTTGTACACGTCAATTGGTGACCCTGGTGGTTGGCCCACTTTGCTCAAGCCATGAAGATCCCATATTTGCACTGCTTGCTGGCCTTCCGCTAACGAGACTAGCTTGCGACCATCAGGAGAGAAGGTAAAACTCTTGACTTCATCCGAATTACCTTGTAGCCGATGGATAACGTGGCGGGTAGTCAGGTCCCATATCTCTATAGTTCCTGCCCTTGTGCTCACTGCCAGTTGGGTGCAATCGGGAGAAAAGGCTATTTCTTCCACATAGCCAAACGAGAGTTGTCCGACCCAGCCAGATTCAATCTCTATTACCTCCTCAGGTCCCCTTTCTGAATCGCATACCAGTACCTTGCGATTACAGATCCTAAAGGCAACCTTTTTGAGATTCGAAGAAAAGACAGCATGGAAAAAGTAATCATTTTTCACCTCCCAGGCGAATATTTCTTCAGTATCACAAACCTCACTGCCACGGGGAATGATCTTACTCAACTTGATTCGACCATCTGAGCATGATGCAATGAGCTCTCCGTTGGGTGACAAGATCCAATTTTTAAATTTCTTGAATTGGCCATCTATGATTTTAGTCTCGCCAATCTCAAAGTCCCAGAGGCACACTGCTCGGCAATGCTTTGGAAGGAAGGCAATTCTTCTTAAGTCAGGTAAGGGTCTGATAGCCGCAATGTCTTTGACACCGAGCGGTATAGTTTCTCGTCGCACCAGGTGTCCTGTAACAATATCGAAAGTATTGACAGTGTGATTGTCATAGAGTGCCAATAGATCCCTGCCATTGGGATAAAATGACACCCCCAAACCGTTTTTCTGCGGAGAAATTAGATCATGGTCTTGGAATAGTTGCTCCAGTTCGCCAGTAATTAGATTCCAGACCATTACTTCACTAAATAAAGTACCAACTGCGACCTTTGTTGAATCAGGAGAGAAGTTTGCACATTGTGGCCCATCGCACGGGAGTATACGCTCAGCTTGGCCCCAAGAGTCGTGATTAGTAGAGGTGAGTTTTATCCACCGGGGAGATTCTTTCTGATATTGCCTTCCCAGCACACTTGATGACGGGGAAAAAATAAGGGCAGAGTAATATATTTGAAGGGGAGCCTCGGAAATGTCAATGCCATGATGGTTGACGAACTGTCTCCCATCATCAACATATTCGAAAAGCTCTGGATAGTCCCCAGGCTGCTTCCCATGTCAATATATCTACAGGGAGATGTCGGGATAGTACTCACGGGAACACGAGTCTTCAGTTCAGTCATCGTGGGACTGGCATGCGACATCCTCCTCGTCAGACTTAGAGCTTCGAGCCAGTGGGTGAAGTGCTCTTTCAAGAATATCAACAGTCGTGTGGCTTCCGCTTTCTGAATAGACCCCGCACAGGTGATATGGGTACCCCAATACCAACAGGCATACTGGACCTCCTGGGGAAGATGCTTGTTGATGATTTCCTGTGATATTTCAACTACTGCAGTTCCTGGATGTCGAATATCGCAAATATTCCTGCGCAGTTTATCCTTCTCATGGAGAATGTCCATACATCGATGGAAAAGTTTCTTATTCGCTTCCTTCTCGTCAATGATGAGCCTCTCATCATCGCATCGTTTCGGATCAACAAGAAAATCACGAAAGGAAAGATGGAAGAGTGAAATCCGTGAGTTGTCATCTTCGGGAACAACCAGGACTGAACTCAGATTTTTCAGCATTATCTTTATGTCTTTGCAGGACTCTTGGAGAAGCGTGGCAAGATTACGCAGTGAGAGCGCTTCTGGCATGGTAATAACTGACCCAACTACTAGCTGGAACAGAGGAATCAGATATATACTATCTGAACCGCGCTCCGTGATTGCCTGCTTCAAGACGAATTTGTACATTTCATCAATATCCTTGGTAAGAGAAACATGCTGCTTATTTGTATTGAGCAACAAATCCAAAGTAGCGTCGAGGAACCCAGTAGCCTCAAGCAATCGACAGGCAGTCGCTGCGGCGATGAACAATCGTCCACATCGTTCAATAAGCTTTTCTGCTCGTTCTTTGCCAGGCCACGCTTTCTTGGACCCGTCATTAGGCTGCTCCCTTGTAGCAATATCGGACAGTTTATCCTCGAGGAAGATACGGATGTCTCGTTCTGTGGTCACGTCTCCAGTATCATCAATCATTACATCACAATAAGTCGTTGAAGGAATCTGTGTGAATCCATCGGACAAATACTCCTCGGGCCGGCTGGTCACAAAGATCCGTAGCTGGACCTTTTCTAGCGTTCTCGCAGTCGCCAGAAGCTCTACTATGCTCTGAGCATATATGCGTCCGTTCTGGCATTCATCCAATGCGTCAATCACAAGGACTAGAACCATCGATTGCGAGAATTTGTCGCTCAGCGCAGAAAGGGGCTCAAGAAGGAGACCACTCCATTGCTGAGCTAGAGATTGCTGAGCCACATCATGCTTGTGCTGGACGGAGTCTTTCAGGTGGGCCGCAAAGCCGGGGAGCACATCTGCTAATTGTCGGGCTAGAGTGGGAAAAAGTCTACCGGGATCTGCTCGATCGGCATTGCTTCTCGAGAAGAAAAATGAGGCACCAAGAAGAAGCTGATCATTGAACATTTTGGCCACAGTCCGAGCAATGGTAGACTTGCCAGTGCCTGTCATGCCTCTGAGCCAAAAGATGCAGTTGTTATCGCCTCCGTTTCCCCATCTTTGGATTTCACGGAGAATCTGTTTTCCGGGTATCTTCATGGCAGTATGGTGGAGGGGGCATGTCCTTCCTATAAGTATCAAATGCAGCATATTCGGCTTCGGGCAGTCCCCTGATCAAGGCGTCCTGTGCGAGGAGCTGATTGCAATGGTTAACTAAAGGTCCGCTGGTACGACAGTTCAACCTACCTTGATCTGCTCGTTAGCCATTATACTCTCATCCAAAATCAACTTCACAGTCTGCCGAAGGCTAGACATCTGATCATTAATGCTTGTGATCATCTTCCTATTAAGCGTTTCCAAATCAGAAGTGATACTATCTTCCGTATTCTTCATATTCGTAAGCATGGCCGTCCAATTGTCTTTCAGAACGGCGTCCCTTAGAAGACGCTTGATGGAATGGCGAGAGTACTGAGCCACCAGCGAAATCTGATACTTCAGGAACTGTGAATAAAGATCGATCATCTTGTCTTTCACCCGAGAAAGGAGCTGCTGATGTTCAGATGACAGGTCCCTAGAGATTAAAGGGGTTGCTTCTATGAGTCGACAACGAACCAAGATGTCAGAAATCTTTTTCAATCCAGTCTTGGCGGTATCAAACTGTGTTAGTGCATTATCTAGCAACTATGGTCAAAGGTTAGCAACCGAGTATCTAGCATCAAGGCCCCAAGGGCAAGCATAATCCGTATCTGTGAAAATTCTCGCCTATGGCGATGCTGCAACGGGTATTAATTGGGTGACTTACGGGGAAAAATCCTGCCACGCAACCCCATGCCAGAGCTGCATGAGGCTCTGCACTAACAGTTGCTGTGATGATGTCCTTGAACATCTTGATCGTTCCGAATATCTCAGACACATCGTTCCTAATGACTCGGCCCCTGACGACCAGTCTTGCATTCTGTATCACATCCAGTTTGTCCTTGACAATATCCTGCAGCTTTTCAAGATTGCCCTCATTGCCCCTTTCATCGGCATCGCCATTGCTTGTTCCTTGCTCGTCTTGACTAGTCTCCGCTTCTACCAGAAGCTTGACAAATTGGGCCATAACGCTTTTGTTCACTTCCTGCTCGGCCTTCCGGTAAGCTGCTTCCCAAAGCCCGTTACATAGTGTCTTATCATGCAATCGGTGATTCAGCTCCTCCTGCTCGACCGTGCTAGCAAGCTCAGTACGATCCTCTTTCTTATCCGTCATCTCTTCCGTCTCCGCCATTTCATTCCTTTCATCGTGGCTAGTCTCGTGGTCGACATCCTTGCTTCCGGATTGCGGGAGGCAATGGCAATTAGATTCAACTTGGGGGGTCTGAACTGTATTGGCGGGTTGAGGGTCGTATTGTGGTTCTTGTCTCGGTGCAGACGAAGCAGGCGAAGACGAAGGTTCGACCTTTGGGTACAGTTAGCCACTCCTGGTTCTGGCTGGTCAAAAGTCTATGCCTTACCTCCTTGTCAGCTTTGTTCCGCTTCTTCCAGGTGCTAGGCTTGAAAATGCCTTTCAAGGTCTCCTTACAGGTCATCTTGCTTGCCTCGGTTGGGGAGACAAGGTGGGTTGACGATGGGTGCATTTGGGATTCAGAGCGGGGTTAGGAAGCGTTGGGTGAAAATTAGGCGCCTGGAAAAAGCAATTACACGTAGCCCCCTGCTCGACACCGTGATCAATGCGATTATTGACAGATAACCACTCTTCGATAACAATAATGATGTTATGTGGGAAATTTCAAGGATATACCCTTTTTCACTTTTTCTTCTGCTGTCACCTTGAGTCCTTTTGCCCCTTTCTGTGTTTATTACTTTTTTTCGAATAAATTGCGCCTGTACATCTAACCATCATCAGATCTTGTCTATCAAAAAGTGTACCTAGATGAGCTCTGAATGTAAAATTAGATGAGCCTGGATAAGCTTTCGCGATAGTATCACAGAAGCAAACTCCACAGCGCCACTGTAGCACATCCACTGCTTTAACTTTGAGAACCACATTTCCATATGAATTAACCCATCTTCATCCCGAGAGTGGGGGTCTTACCGCTATTTCTCGGTCTGTCATTGGCAGATGCCCTGATATCCGCACTGATTCTGAGATCCAACCCCATGAACTAGCAATACCTTATTAGACAAGGCCGTTTGCCAAACAGCGTCCCCGATGCTTTAATGAATCTCACGGTAATATTGCTCGGAGAAATACTCGGAAACTCCCAGATTGCTTCTACTGGTGCAAACGTCCTAGTATATAAGACTCAAGACTACAACTGGCCTGACTTACTAGTACCGCAGATCCCTGCATCCCAACTCTTGAACTTCGAATCTCACGATCCATTGTCCTCATAAGTATTATTCTATATGTGGTGGCAGTATGGTTCATGCTTGCCTCGGCAAATCATCGATCTTTTGATTTTGACCTTGATCTTGACACGGGACCCGGCCAAGTCCGCGCAGCAATCGCTATGATTCTGCGCGATCGATTTCGAATCTGAAATGGGGACTCTGAGGGGTTCATGGGGTTCACAAGCAATTTCATAATCTAGCAATCAGTGAGCTAATAGCTTCTAGTGGGAGTCAGCCGGCTGCATAAGTGTTAGCAGCGCTGAATCATTCCTCGTATCCTCGGGATTAATATGCGTGGCCACTATTCATGCATGAAGCCTATATCGGATTTGGACTATCTAGTAATGACTAGTAGATTGATCTTGCAGCACTAGTGCTATCGCTTACGCTTTTGCTACACACCCCCGGAGATAAGTATCGACGGGGGTCTATCCTCATCCCTCGTTGCCACTGGAAAAATGCTACTATCCTCTATCGTCGTCTTTATTGGCACTACTAAGTTATGATCTCAACAGACACTCTTCTTGCGCTCCTGCGTGCAAGCATAGAGAACATGCTGGGTCACACCTCGATGCTAGTACCCGTCCTTGTAACGCTGGCTTTAAGCCTCTCTCTTCTCTTACTTCGGAGATTCACATATAAGGACACGGCCCTCAATCCAAAGAGACCCTTCGAGCTTACGTCTACCAGAGTGAAGCAGGATTTTTTCTTCAATGCTCAGAGGCTATTACTGGATTGGTTTACAACCCATCCCAACACCCCCGTACCTTTGCATACCGATGTTGGGAAAATGACAATGCTCCCCCCGAGTATGGCGAACGAGATTCGGAATAACGAACATCTGAGCTTCTGCCGATGGGCGATGAAGGTATGCTTTGGCTTCTCGATATACGCTGTTTGACGCCTTGTTTGTGTGGAAGATTAAGAAGACCTCAGGCATTCCATGGAAATCTCCCCGGATTTGACGGTTTCCGTGAAAGTGGTCAAGATTCGGGGATTGTCCAGGCCGTTATTGCAAATGACCTGACGAGATACTTGAGTGAGTTCCTGAATCTCATCAATAGTGATGTGTGTACATCTTTCTTTACTGATTTCTAATTCGGATCCTTTACACACAAGATTGCCGAGCCCCTTGCCGAGGAAACTTCCGTGGCCGTCCGTGAGCTGTTAACCGATAACCAAGGTAGACGATCGCAATCTTTGACCTGGCAGTGGGAAAGCTGATGAGTGTTTTCATTAGAATGGCATACAATGCACTTGAGTGGTGTAATAGTGGCTCTCATTTCCCGCATCTCCTCTCGTGTTTTACTTGGGGAAAAGATGTGCCGGAATGAAGAATGGCTGCGAACCACTCAAAGCTATACTATAGATGGGTTCCTAGCGATGACAGAGCTCCGCATGTGGCCTGCAGCTTTTCACCCCATCTTACACTGGTTCTTGCCCTGATGTCGCAAGCTCAGGACTCAGGTGAGTAAAGCTCGGAAAGTCATGCGGCCAATACTGGAGGAGAGGCGTCAGTTAATGGAAGGCCTTCATGCAGAGGGTAAACAACCACCAATCTTTGACGATGCCATCGAATGGTTCGAAAAGGCCGCGAAGGGTCGGCCTTATGATCCTGTCGGCGCGCAGCTGATCCTTTCTGTCGGGCCATTCACACCACTTCGGACCTGACATGTCAGACAATGACCCATCTTGCACAAAACCCAGAGATTATGAAACCTTTACGCAAGGAAATCGCCGATACTCTCCAACAACATGGCTGGAAAAAGGCCGCTCTGTACAACATGAAATTACTGGATAGCGTTATCCGGGAGAGCCAAAGACTGAAACCAGTCACCAATGGTGAGCAGAGCATTATTCTATCCATTCTCGTACCAGCCAGATCTTTGACTAATTATGTATGAATAGTCTCAATGCGCCGGATGGCGCTTGAGGAAGTGAAACTCTCCGATGGGACTGTCATCCCGAAGAATGGCATGCTTGCGGTATCGGCACACAAGTTGTGGGATGATGACACCTACGAAAATGCGGCCTCGTGGGACGGATACCGGTTCTATAGGATGCGCGATGATCCTGAGCGACAGACCCAGGCACAACTTGTTATAACCGCCCCGGAGAACTTGGCTTTTGGACATGGTAAACATGCATGTCCTGGACGCTTCTTTGCTGCCAATGAAGTGAAGATTGTATTAATTTATCTCCTCCTGCGGTATGATTGGAGGCTGTTGGAAGGGACGGTACCAAGAATTTTCTCTGGTGGGTTTGGCATGGCACTTGACCCGACTCTGAAAATGTAGGTTAGAAGGCGCCGCGAGGAGATGGAAATATGAAAGACGCAGCCGGTATCAATGGCACAGGGGCCAACTATTTCTACCCGATGTACAGTCATGAATGGAGAAAACAATGGCTGTGCAGATACCAGACATGGAAGGGAGATATATATGTTGCAAGAGAAAACAAAACCTACAATTGCTGGACCAGACATTCGGCGGGAACCCGCCGAAGTAGAACCGGAAATTCACCGCACAGGGCTGAAGGGTAGTTGAGTGGGGCAATCCCCCTGAAGCCCTTCTGGAACCAACCGAATTACTAATTCGCCCCGTTTAAATTTTAAGCATGCCGCTGGTGTCCATGTCGCATTCCTCCCCAACTATCTTGCCTTCCTGGCATGCCGATGACCCATCTCTGACCCATCCACATAAACTGTGACAATGGGCGCCTCACTCACCCCATACACGCAGAAGCTATCGCGCAAAGGCCATCGAAAATCCCGTCTAGGCTGTAAAAATTGTAAGAGGCGTAGAGTCAAAGTCAGTTCCCCATTTCTTCTCCACTCCGGATGAATGAAGGATGTTAACCGACTTCCAGTGCGATGAGATCAAACCACACTGCACCAACTGTCTCCGCCATTCAATAGAGTGCGACTACAGCTCTCAACCCCAGACCGACCCCGACTCCACTCCACCATCTCAACAATCGGGCTCAGTATCACCGCCATCACAGGGCCCCAGCGCAGACAGTTATACCTTCTATTCATCCACACCCACGAACTTCCGACCCCCAAAACGAGGCGATGGCACTTCCCACACATCAGAATCTGACCCAACCCCATCAAACAACGACCTAGTCAAACGCCCCTTCCAATACACAGCCCTCGACATGCTCCTCTTCCACCACTTCTCCACATCCCCTGAACTAACCGGCGCTCAACCAAAAGCGCGACAACAACTATCGCAAATCGCTTTCGCCCACCACTACGTCATGCACATTCTCCTCGCCTTCTCTGGCTTCCATCTGGTGCGACGTTCGGACGATCGACAGTGGAGCCAAAGCATGGGATTCACAGAATCAGAAATCTACACCGAAGCCGAACGCCACTTCAACGTTGCTGTCCGAGACGTTTCAACCATTTTACCGCATCTTGACCGCGATAATAGCCCCGCGATGTATGTTTCTGCGATTTTCATCTTCATCTCTAGTCTCGCCCGTGGCCCTCAACCCGGGGAGTACCTCGCTTTTCGGAGTGACGGGGATCCAGGCCATCTGTCTCTGTTTCTAGGTGTCCGATCTGTGTTTGAGCTATGCAGTGGGGATATGCCAACAAGTGTGTTTGCAATCCATGGAGAAGATAATAATTCTGCTCCTGCCTCTGATAACCCGCGAAATGAGACACGAGGCGATGGTTCTGAGTCTATCTTACAACGAAGGACAAAGCTAGAAGATTACCGCCACCACCTAGAAACATACCGCGCCCTCCTCATGACATCCATGCCCATCGAGGATCCACGACTACCTATCTACCTGCAAACCCTTGTTCGACTAGGTGATAGCCTCGACATCGTTATGGGTCCCGACCCGCAGGGAACAATAGGAATGGCTCTCTTCCCCCTCGTCTTTGCATGGCTGTATCAATTGCCGGATGTCGTGGTGGGTGATTTGCAGCGGAGGGAGCCGGTCGCGTTGATTATGTTTGCGTTCTTTTTGTATCTGCTTGATCGGCTGGATCATGTGTGGTTTATTTCTGGGTGGCCGCGGCATATTCTAGAAGGCATTAGGATGCATTTGGATACAGAGTATACAGGGTATATTCAGTGGGCGGTGGATCATATTGGAACATCAACAGATGGGATAGCGGCATGTACGGAAGTTGTTACTAGATAAAGAATTGGCAAGATGAAATCTTAATGACCACTTCATATATATTTCCAGTCTACGGAATAATCAGAATAGTACTTGATGACGGTTAATATCACCCTCCCAGCGTCCCCTCAACCACCCACCTCGCCAATCTCCCCAAGGTCATCTTCGCATCCATCAACTCCAGCATACTCACACCCTTCCCGAACGCTCCCTGAAACCAATTACGGAACTCGGCCGCCATCAAACTATCGATACCATGCTCCGCCACTGTCTTCTCGGGGTTCACACTGCCCACATCCACAAATAACAAACTCGCTACGTTGGCCCGGATAGCCTCAGTCACAAACTCGGTCTGCGTCCCCGTACCTTCTTTAGAGCCTTTACCCCCCGCCATTAGTTGCCGTTTGTACTGGGCGGTAGGTGACGCGTCGGAGTCGTTGATTTCCGTGTTACTGAGGGAGGAGGCGTCATCTACGGCACGGAGCATCAGAGAGACACGGGGATCCTGGTGCCACCTGGGAGTGGGGGAAGAGGCGAGGGAGGCGGACGAAGATCGGGCCATCTTGGCGAGGACGGCTGGGTCAATGCCAGTTACTATGTGGGACGCAGAGAGGGGGTCATCATTGTGGCCGAGCCATTCGGCGTTGGAGTGGTTGTTGACAAAGGCTGGCTCGAGCATACGTACAACCTGGGCTCCAGTCATACTTTGACCTTTAGCGCGGGCGAAGAGTTTGACTGTGACGGGGTCGTTGGTCAGAGGGCCCAGGTCGTTGATGAAGCCAAGGGCAACGGTAGTGGCGGGGAGACCCAAACGGCGGCGGTAGCGGCCAAAGTAATCAAGGTAGTTGTTGGCAGCGAGGTACGTGCCTTGAGTTGGGAAGGCGTACATTGTGCCCAAGGAGGAGGTCATGGCGAAGAAGTCGAGGGGAATGGAGATCGTGGCCTCGTGGAGGTGCTGAACGCCGAAGACTTTGGCCGCCATGCCTTGGTGGAATTTGTATTCGGTCATCTTGTCGAATGGGATGTCTTGGTACGAGACGGCGAAGTGCAGGACACCGCGAACAGGCCGTTCGGGATCGGCATGGGCGGCTTTCATGGCGTGCATGACGGCGTCGCGGTTGGCTACATCGCAGGCAATGGGCTGGACCCGGATGTCTTGGGCTGCCAGCTCGGTGATCATACGCTCTGCTTCGGGGGCTAGGTTGTTTGCACCACGGCGGGACCAGACCTCCATGTCGCGGGCACCGCGGCTGCTCATCCACCGCACGATGGAGCGGCCCAGGTCGCTCAGCCCGCCGACGAGGATGTAGCGAGCGGCGGGATCGAAACGCGCGGGGGGCGCGGATGAGGTGGGGAGAGTCCGCAGCAAAGTGGATGGGTCTTGGTAGGTGATGACGCGCTTTCCGATATGGGTGCCTTGCGAGAACTGGAGGAGGGTTTGGTCGAGGTGGCCGATGTCTGAAATTTGGTAGGGCTTGATGGGTCCAATGCGACCAGCGCGGAAGTGCGCGTCGACGGACTGCATCAGCTCGGCCCCAAGGACAGGGTCGCGCTCTACAACGAGACCGAGATCAAATGAAGTGAATCCAGCACTTTTTTGGAAGAGCTCCAGGCCGATACTTTGGGAGCTAGTGACATCCATGCGACCAACGTCGATCAAATGTCCCAACGGGGCGAGGGCTTTTACGGACTCGTACAACATGTCGCCCTGCGCGTTACTAAGTATGGCATCGAACCCTCCATGCTGCTGACTGACATACTGTAGACTGGTCAAGTCGCGGGAGGAGAAGATATGCGATGCTTGAATACCCATGTGATCTGTCAGGAACTGAACTTTGTCTGGAGTACCGGCCGTCGCGAAGATGGCGGCCCCCTTGGACCGTGCCACTTGAATAGCTGCCAGCCCCAGGCCGCCCGTAGCCGATTGTATTAGTACCTTTTGTCTAGACCTGACTCGGGTGACATGCTCAAACGCATACAACACAGTCATGTACACCAGCGGCATAGTGGCCGCCTCGACTGGGTCGACGTCCTCGGCCAGCTTGCATGCGAGGCCTGCGGGCACACGAGTGTGGGTGCCAAAGTGCCCCTTGCCCAGGCCATAGACTTGGTCACCAACGGCGATGTCAGTAACATCAGCTCCTGTCTGGGTGACAACACCGCAGTATTCGTTAGAGAGATTATTCGCATCGAATCGGCCGGAACATAGCCCTAGGTCTTTCCAA
This sequence comes from Aspergillus costaricaensis CBS 115574, assembly GCF_003184835.1. NCBI lineage: Eukaryota > Fungi > Ascomycota > Eurotiomycetes > Eurotiales > Aspergillaceae > Aspergillus > Aspergillus costaricensis. The sequence goes on from NW_020291844.1 coordinate 223,631, forward strand.
TTGAGCCCAACAGCATCCACCTTGACTTCGATATAGTCCCATGGCAGTGGCTGCAACAGCTCCGTATACGGACGGAAGTAAAGGGAGGTTAGAATGCCTGGTGTCTCGAACGCCGCCCGTACGGGTCCAAGGCTGCCCAGTGGAACCTCCTGCCTGGTGGGAGCTACCTCAGCATAGCCATGCAACTGCCCGTCGGGCACGAACCGGCTCGTCCACATGCAGCCATCTTGCCAAACCATGTCACGATTAACTTCGGAAGGCCCGTTGTCATTGAGGGTGGGCTGCAGAAGGTGCTCCTGTTCAACTAGACATCGGACCAGCTCGTCCATCTCGCCTTCAGGAACTTGGAAGCCTTCTGTATCAACGTCCACGGACAAGAATTGCCCGCTCGGATTTTCAGTTCCCAGTGTGCGAAGCAACCCGCTGACGAATGCGCCGTCGGGATTTCGGCCCTTCACTAGGCCGCAAGAGGTGACCCAGACCATGCTCGTCGTATTTGTAGCTAGATGCTGGAATACTCCCAGTCGACTTTGGTCGGCGGCAAACAGAAGATTCTCTCCATCCAGGAAAGCCACCACGCGGGAATCCGGGCCGACAACGTCAACTGCTTGGCCTAGAGGACTGATCTGGACGGACAAACCGCGCTGTTCCATGGCCCGGGCCAGATTATAGAGGAGGGCTGGAGTGTCTTGGCAGCCGTGCATAAGGTGGACCACAGAACTACCGCTCTTGCAAGTTGGCAGTGGATCGGGCAGGGTGGATAGTATTATGGTGGAGTGCGGTTCAGCTTCGCGACAGATCAGCTTGGCCCCTGACTCGAACCCCACACGTTGAAGGCATTGGTTCCATGCATGATCACTACTTCCAGTGTGGTCCACTAGTACAAGGTGTCCCCCAGGATGGAGAAGCTTCTTGGTGCTTGTTATGGCCTGCTCGAATGCTGAGGCAGTTTCCGCGTTGCTCCACAGGATGATGTCGTAGGTCCCTAACTGGAAGCCCTGCTCTGAAAGATCTTGATTCATATCCAACACGGAATATTCGACGTTGCGAAATTCTGATGTAGCCTCACGGAAAAAGTCGAGTCTCTGTGTAGACACGTCTGTTGCTACGTATTCGCGGTAGCTCTTAATGCCATTGTGACCGACCAAGGCCTTTAGTACCATGTGGCCAGTATTTTGGTCATCGCTGCCAGCGTTGAGCTGCAGGATTCGTAGGTCTGGGTTGGCGTGGCCCAGGAGGTCGAAGAGGTAGGAGAGCTGAGAAAAAGAAGTAGATTTGTCCACAGATGAAAGCAGTTGTCTCCACTGATTCCGGCTTAATGTTCGACTGTCAGGTCTCCAGACAAGACGCGCATAAGGGCTGGAATATGCCTTTCTAGAAAGATCCTCTGCAGAGGACTGTTGCTCGTTGAAATTGGTGTACCGCATGTTGTCCACATCCATAATAGCTTCCCCAGAGTCATTTAATAATTGAAATTGGGCGTAAGCTCCACGTAGTCCACGCAGCTCACCGCGCGATACCCCTCTAATCCAGTCACGGTCTTGGAGGCAGCCGAGCTTGAACCGCATCTGGTCGAAATGAATGGGCAACTGGACGCTAGCCGTTTCCGCCTGTCCGCCATTACAGGCCATGAGACCCAGGCGGATAGCCCGATCCAAGGAGGTGGGGTGGATGGGATAGCTTGACTCGCCTCCAGAGAACATGTCTGATGTGGTATTTAAAGATAGCTTGGCCACTGCCACGTTGCTAAAAGGGTCAGCCCAGATATCTGAATATCCTTGGAATGAAGGCCCAAAGTGGAGGCCCATATCGGCTACGCGAGTTTGCCAAGCCTGTTCATTCACAGCACGTCCGTCCATGGTAGTCGTGTCGATGGGGGTAGGCGCGTTGAAGGTAGCGACCTCAACCTTGACCATACCTGCGCAGTGCTCCGTCCACTGCTCGGAGTCATTTACCACTGAAGCGATAGAAAATCTTGCCCATTTCGGAGATGCGGCGGTCGCACCGTCCTCTAGCTCCATGCTAAGCACGATTTCAATGCCCCTATCGTCTTGCGGGACAACTAAAGTCTTCTTGATTGAGACGTTACGAAGGGTTAAGCTAACAATGGGCAACGCATCGGGAAACTCCGCGTAGGCCTGTTCTGCTGCCAGCATCGCCATAACGATGTGTGCCGCTCCGGGGTGCAAAACGTGAGGAGGCATGCAGTGGTCATTCAGCCAGGGCAGACTTTTCAAGCGGAGTATGTTTCGCCATTGCGGACGTAGCCGAGTTGTCCCTGGCACCCGGGCTCCAAGCAGATCATGCCGGGGCCAGCGTCGGTGACGGTACTCCTTGCTCAAACGGCTCTCGTGGTACTTTATAGGTCCATAAGAGTACCGGTAGGGCGGCAGGTCAATAGCCATGCAACCATGTACGAGCGCTCGTTGTGCTCCAAGCGATTCATCAACGGCGTTGACTGCCACCAAATCGACCTCTGCATTGAGGGCAAATAGCGTTCCGGCGAGTCCAAGTAGCGAGCGGCGAGCATCCTGACTTCTCTCTACAGAAGCAACATGAGGAACCGTGCGCCCCAAGCTTTTAGCGATCTGCCCCAAAGGGCCTTTCAGCGCTGGATGAGGACCAATCTCCACAATGACGCCAATGCTCAGGTTATCTGTATCTAGAAGCCTGGAGGCGGCATCGGTAAATCGCACGGGTGACTCCAGATTTGCCTGCCAATACAAATCGGTCACTTCAACCCGAGGCATGGATGTGTTTTTATGTGGCACCACCGAAGAGACCCAGGGGACGTTGGAATATCTGTGGGCAGTATCAATCATTCCTACGCTGGCAAGATGGTGCAATGCATCATCAATGGCCTGAGCGTAATCGTGCCCAAGTAACTGCATATGGTGTGAGTGATAGGCAATCCCACCGGTCCGAAGTTGCCGGTTGAAGACAGCCTCTTGGGTGAGCTGGACACTGAGTTTTCCGATAGCATCAGCGTCACCGGACATGGTGATGCTGACCGGAGAGTTGATGGCCGCTACCTTAACTCTATCCCCGAGCCCAGCGCATTTGATGTACTCGGCACCCTGCTCTGCCCCAAATCCCACGGCCAACATAGCGCCCTGTTGTTGGTTGAATGAGACAATGTATCCACGGTAGTAAGCAATGGTGATGGCCTCTGCGGCTGTGATCCGACCGGCGGCATACGCAGCAGCCATTTCGCCTGATGAATGACCCACTACCCCCGCAGGGCGGACCGACCATGATGCCAACAGGTCAACAAGACCAATTTGTAGCGCAGTACATGCTGTCTGAGACACCCCAGGCTTGTGAATGAGATCCTTATCGCATTTGCCACATAGAATGTCTGCAACCTTCCATGGGGCGGGCTCGGGCAACATAGCCAGCACGGTATCGAGGTATGCGATGACATCTCTGAAGACGGCGTACTCGAACAGTTCCGCTCCCATGGCAAGCCATTGGGAACCTTGTCCTGTGAAAATAAAACCGACATTTACTTGACGGGGCGAAACAAATACCTTGGGTTCATTGTCCGTGACCTGTCCGCCCCGGACGACCTGGTCTTTGTCAACAATCGAGAAGGCTCGCTGCGAGAACCGGGATCGTTTGGATGCGAGAGTGTAGGCCACATCTGCCAGTGAATTCTGAGGAAGGGAATTGTGCAGCGCCTCCATGTTCGCTTTTAGAGAAGACTGATTATGCGCGGAGAAGGGAAGAACCACCATCTGGCGAGTGGTAGCATCGGCCCGTCTGACCATTGTCGGAGAATCGATTATTGGACAGTGCAGCGGAAACTGCGCTTCTGAGGTTGCTTTATTGTTTTTATTGTTGTCATTGGTGCTCGTTATTACATGTCCATTGGTATCATTTGACGTCTCAGTCTGCTTGTCAACGATGCCGGGCTTCACATACTCCGGAATGGCATTGTGGACGTGGTCGATGATGCAATGGCCATTGGTGCCTCCAAAGCCTGCCGAAGTGACACTTGCCCGCTTAAGTCGGTCTTTTGGCCATGGCTCTAACTCACTGACGACGCGAGCCTTGGCTTGATCAAAGTCGATGCGTGGATTGGGGGTCTGGAAGCCAAGGGTTGCAGGGATCTCCCCAGCCTCGAGCGAAGCGACCACCTTGAGGATACTTGGCAAAGCGCTTGCACCTTCCAAATGACCCACATTAGTCTTAACAGATCCAATAAGCAGGCGATCTTCAGGGTTATTGGACCGAGATGGCCCAAAAACATTCCCAGCTGCTGCCACTTCGATTGGGTCTCCGACACGGGTGCCCGTTCCGTGACACTCAAGGAAGGTCGTCTCGCCGGGATCAAGCCCCCCTGCATTCTTGTAGCTGTACATCATGATATTAGCCGTGGCTCTAAAAGACATAGTCCATATTGTGGATAAAACTCACGCTTCTCGGATGAGGGCCTCTTGTGCCGGGCCGCTGGGGTTAGTGATACCCTTCGTACGCCCATTAGCATTGACTGCACTGCCTCTGACTAGGGCGCGGATTGGAGACGCATCCTGCATTGCAAGCGAGGCTGTCTTTAAGTAGAGAGCTGCATAACCTTCGCCGCGTGCATACCCATCTGCAGACTCATCGAAAGTGTGGCACCTGGAGGATGGTGATAGAGCGCCCAGTTTTCCCATGGCCATGTGGCTGTTGGGGTCCATAAGCCAATTCGACCCGGCTACAATCGCCGAATCGCAATCCCCGTTCCGTATAGCGGTGATAGCTAGGTGAAGCGCATATATGGACGAGGCGCATGCACTGTTGATCAACAGACTCGGGCCTTGGAGGTTGAAAATGTAATGAATGCGGTTGGCCAGCATATTAGGAAAGGCACCACTGGCCGAGTACTTGCCACTATAGTCCCAATCACGTATCTGGGACACATAATTGTCGAGAGAGATGTCGCCCACAAAGACCCCGATTCTACTCCCGGATACACTGTCCCACGTCTCCCCCGCATTCTCGAATGCTTCATATGTCACTTCGAGTAGCTTGCGTTGTGAGGCGTCCATGGTTTCCGCCTCGGCATCAATAATCCCGAAGAAGGACGGGTCAAAGAGCCGCGGATCCTCTTTCAAGAGGAAGCCACTGCTGCCTACAGCGGTTCCAGGGCGCTCTAAATTGGGATGATAGAAGCCCTGGGCTGGAAAGCGCGGCGCGGCAAACTCCCCTTGGACATCCTTCTGGTTCCGGAGGAACTCCCAGAATGCAGGAATTTCATGAACACCACCTGGAAGACGGCAACCTTCTGAAGTCAGCAAGGTTTAATATTTCAAAAATCCAGGGACATTCAATACCCATGCCAACAATGGCAATCGGCTCGCACTCATTCAATTTTGGAGTTTCCATGATGGGTTGACAGGAAGTATAGGTAGTAATGGATAAGACCCAGAAAAATGGGACAGATATCTTTCAAAAAGGTGAAACATCAAATACAGAGGTCGTTCCTCTTTCTCAAATTAAATAATACAAATGTGGCTATATTTGTCAATTGACTTGCTGTATTCACCTATCAGGCAGCCTCGCCCACGGCAACAGGGCCCCTATATAACTCTCATATCCCAGAAAGCTGCAATTTTAGGGGGAAAGATGTGGTCCTGTATTAGTCTCATACTAAGTCCGGTTCAATGAAAATATGACGTGACTTTTTGTACATCACCTGTATCCTGTATGTCTAATGTCGTGATACACGAGATTCCCTGTTTGATCACACCGAAAAGCTCCGGGGATTTCGTGTTCAACATTCATATGGCCAACATGTACTGACTGCACAGGGAATCTGACTTGTAGCGAGGATAACTTTAGCCGAGTTCGGCTCCGTGCTAGTAGAACGGCGCAATGATAACACAGGCAGGCTCGTTTGCAAATACTACTGGTGGGGGTATATCAAGACGTTTCCGCATTGATCGATGTGCACATAGTTCCAAAAGTTTGATACATCCACAGATGCAGGAATTTCAAGCTCCAATATGGGAGATACTAACCAGCATACTCCGTTAAAATCTGCAAGGGATAAGATACAGTATCACTCGACTCAGAAGCCTGCATCACTCCGTGTAACTTGTACGTAATTCAATGATAAGACGACAGCAAGTCCGAATTGCAGAAGATAGAAAACCAGGAATGATCAAATGAGATAAAGCTATGATTAAGAAACTACTTCAAGGGCGATAAGAGAAGAATGAAGTAAGAAAAAGTCAGAGAGAGAGACAAAAAGATGTGATATCCCCCAAGGGAGACCCCGTGTGGCCCTGAACTTTCGGAGCAAGCTTGTAAGGGATGCCTAGCTACATAAGCCTGGTGCATCAGATTGCTAGATGTTTATCTTGTGGTGTAACTGGAAAGCAGGGGTTCCGTTTGCAGAAGCGCACCTAGGGCGCGCCCCTGGAAATTATATGATTAGTTCGGTTAACATATTACTAATTCTGGAAGTAGCATTAGACGACTTGTATGACGGTAGCAATCAATTGGGGTTACCTAATAATAAACTGAGTAACAGATAGTACCCCAGTTTGGAAGAGATTGAATTATATGATAGGTATATGGTATCGTGTGCGGAAGTCTGGGAAGCTGAGGTCTTAGTATACTATGTATGTATGGGTTCCTCACGTAGCATCTGCGGGTAATGTTGGATTCCTAGCACACACCTACAACCCAGTTATTTATCGAAATTATTTTTTTTTCCAAAAAAGAATTACAAAAATTCATATATAACTTGTATTCTTCAACATTACATGCAGCACTTATATCTGCCTAAATATGAAATTTGAATGGTTTTTCCAATCGCATCAGACTTCATTACGTTCAGCCGACAATAAATACGTAAAACATGTATTTGCCCAGTGGCCACTAATGCCCGCCGTAGCCGTCTGACCACAAAGGCTGACATGACAATCTGTCACTCCAAATGTTAGCGGGACCTCCAGACCGGGGAAACAACTCCACCATGTGCTACTTCTCCGTATTACTCCACTGAGAATATTATTAGAAAGAAAGACAACTCAAACTCTCCCCGGACAGCTGAGGTGTCGACAAGATGGGAAGAGCCGCTATGCATCCCATCGGCCGAAAGCGTCGGGTCACCACCTGCGTGCCCTGCTACACTAGGAAACAGAGAGTGCGTAAACATCGAAGATGCAGCACCGAAGAGCTTAAAATTAAGTTCTAATGCGAGGAGCTAGTGCAACCGCCAGTACCCCTGCAATCATTGCACCCGACGTCGACGACCAGAGGAGTGTGTGTACCAGTCTACTATTGCCGAACCCTCGAACATTTCGTCTCGGGAATCTATCAGAGAGCTAGAGCCCCGGGAACCAGCTAGTGTTGAGTTACCAGAAGGAATTGCCGAGATTTCACCGTCCGAGGCGAAGAATGGCTCATCTAATCCACACTCTTCTCTGGCTAAGTCCTTTGGCTACTTCGAGCACAGTGACTCTAATACAATGGCTTTGCTCAAAAAGGTGAGATGCACATAAACACTTTGACTATCTACCCCAGAGGCACGGCTAATTTTGAATGACCTAGTGGGACCTTGACAGCAGGGACCAAGATGAGAACACCCAGGGTATGTCAACTACAGTCCTGGAGACAGTTCAAGAATATTTTGATCGAATGCCTCCCCGTCCGATATTGGATTTTCTGATGCAGTATTTTGTCGATGATTTGAACTGGTAAGTCCGTGGCTACTAACCATATCGGGTCCAGGTCGACTAATGCTTCGCGGAACAGGATGAAACAAATCATTTACCCACCCAGCTTTCTGACACACTATCAGCAATGGTGGGCCAAGAAACGGCCTCTTTCTGTGGAGGAAATTGAATTTGCCGCTTTGATACTTCGGATTGGTGCCTACTCGGCACATTTCCTGCCTTCTCCGACCCACACTTCTGATTGGATTCATGGGCAGCCACTCTCGGAAGTTCGTAACACCTGTAGTGACATTGGTGATGAGCTTGCCAGAGCATGCCTGGCTTTGGACTGGAAAGGATCTCTAGTCCGAGTTCAGCACGTTTTATTCGCCTCTCTCAAGTTCTCCTGTGAAGGGAGGACTGATAAATTTTGGGAAGGCATTGCCTCTGCTTGTAGTGCAGCGCAGAAGGCAGGTATTCACACGGTCGCACCTGTGCCAGGGGAGGGTAGTTCTCAAGTACTAGAGAAGGAGATGCGCCGAAGAACGCTATGCGGGCTGTATGTTCTGGACAGGTGTGTATGCTATCTTCTTGGCTCTACAATCCTTCGCTGACGTTGGCGGATCGACAAGCCATCTGGCCCGACAGCTTGACCGGGTCCCAATTTTCCCCGACAACCTAGTTTTAGAGACGTTACCACGATTACGCCTCGCCCCGGACATCATCGACTTGTCTACGCCTGCGGACACACCTGAAATTTTCACCGAGCGTCTCATGCAGGTCCGGTTGGGAATGTTTTGGAAAAGCTTGGGTTCCAAACGGAACCTACCGTATGACCCTATTCACGGCGAAGAGCGGTATGAACGATTCTGTGCGGACTATATCCCTACCTTACCCCCGGAATTTGCACTCAATCCGGATCGGAGGTGGGATGTCCAACTTCCTAAGTTGCCCATGCAGAGACAGCTGCTCTACATCGCTATCTATGATTCCGTTTGTTGGAACTTTCGCCCGCTACTGTTGCTGAAACCCAGCCAAGTCACCAGTCTACCCCCTTATAAACAAGTTCTTCTCCAGTCTCAAAAGCACAGGCTGGCTCTAGCTGCTCTCGAGGAGCTACATGCTGTCACCACTCTGCATACCATGTTCGGAGGCTCCTACACGCGTTTCAGCGCCATCATATTCAACACGTTCGAAGCCGCAGTTGTTCTTCTGGTACTTTGTACACATAGAGACTTCCCCTTTGATCAAGGCGAGAGTCATGCCGATATTCTCGGTTTGAGAGTGGCCACCCTGACTCGGGCGAGAACGATGCGGGCAGTTGAGAAGGCTTTGGGGCGACTTCAGATGCTGGCTGAGGTCAGTGAGATGGCTGCCTCTGGAGCACAGGTTGTGACGCAGCTGTTTGCGAAAGCTGTCAGACTTGAGCAACTCCAAGAGGCAGACACCACCACTGAGTCAAACCAGAGCTCGTTATCCCCGCGTATATCTTCAACCTTCCCCAACGTAGACAGTGGCTCTGGGCTCTGGATGCCTCCAGCGGAGTGGGCTCTGACGTCGATGCCAGACATGTTGTCCACCATAGGTCATGGTGACTCATACTCAATGCTGCAATTTTCCTCTCTTGACCCCACATGTTGGAATAGCGACTTTCACAACTAGATTGGAATTATCGTCAGTCATGCAGTGACTGGATCGTAAGCACTGCGGTGCATATGTGGATCTGCGACCAAACAATCTTTCAAAGCTGATGTTCGTGACACTCGTAGGATTCCTCGGCTCCGTCAAAAGTTTTTGTGCCCAAGCCGTACATGTCACCTAGGTGATATTCAATAGATACTTTCATTTTCGATCATTCTGAAGAGAGTATCTTAGTAATTATTTCTCTAGACCCTTTTCATTGGATTATTGCCCAGTAACAACCCAGCGGGTACTGTCTCGCCCTCTTGATGTATGTTTGTTCACTACATCATCTCTTTTGCTCTTACCTCCTGACATCTTATTCTACACCCCATTAAAGATTTAGTTAAGCTTATAAGCATGCTGCTATCCCGGTAACTATAAAGAATGCCGTCCGAAAGCTGCACCTGAACGCGACTCCTTCAGGCGCGTCAGTGATCTGCATATTGCCATTGGGCAGAATTCGACAATATGCCACAACGTTTATATGCTTGTTTGAGTCAGGAGTTACTATGGTCATGGGTTAGGGTGGTTTTGGATGCACTATGCTCTTTGTCGGGTGAGTGCGTGGGGCGTTCTATCTTCGGCCGACGAATTTCGGGTGAGCGAAACATGGATGTTGTATGATGATCCCCCGGCCTCCCACGGGGATAGTCTTTGCTAAACTCCTAATCCCGCCATCGTAGCAACAGTAAAGCTCAATTTGTAGAAACCATGTGTCCTGCAATATCCCTGTCGTGGTAAATTCACGACGTGGTGCGCCGGTCCTAACGGACATAAGGAGATGCAAATGTATGATCTACCCTGGCTCGACGCTATACAAACGTGCCATTTCCCCCAGTCGCTCAGTCCTCTCAACCATGTACTATAAACTCTCGGTTCCGCTATTATCAAAGCTGCCGCGCACCCACTTTCTTGAATCCGGAACCAAAGCTCCACCATGGATAGTTCTCTCCGTCATCGCGAAGAATCCGACGAGAAAGGTCCGCACGGCGACGCCAATGCCACCGAAGACGATGTCCGCGAAATCACCGGATTTCGCTGGTTTCTGATCTGTGCTGCCTTATACCTCTCTGCTTTGATGTATGGTCTTGACACAACCATCGCTGCGGATGTACAAGGCGCCGTGATTGAGAGATTCGGTGATGTGTCGCAACTCGCCTGGATTGGAGCCGGCTTTCCGCTCGGCTCAGTTGCCGTGATTCTCCCCTACGGGTTTCTCTACACTGTCATGAACATGAAGTGGCTTTACATTGCCGGTATCGTGCTGTTCCAGGGTGGTTCCGCTCTCTGTGGCGGCGCTCCGACCATGAACGCCCTCATCGTCGGTCGTGTAATTGCAGGTGCTGGAGGTACAGGCATCTACCTCGGTGGACTCAACCATTTATCCGCCATGACCACTCGCAAAGAACGCGGTACATACCTCACGGGGACCGGTTTTGTCTGGGGCGTAGGCGCCATCCTCGGTCCCGTTGTGGGAGGCGGATTCTCCGACTCTTCCGCCACCTGGCGCTGGGGCTTCTACCTGAACCTGGTCATCGGCGCCATCACGGCCCCGGTATACCTCTTGTACCTCCCAGCCATTCACCCCGGCGCCGACCAATCCCTTCGCAAACGCTTAACACGTCTCGACTACCTGGGCTTCGTTCTCAGCGCCGCAATGTGGGTGACCTTCGCACTTGGCTTCATCTCCGCTGGGGGCATCTGGGCGTGGGATTCTGGCGCAGCCATTGCCCTAATAGTTCTCTTCGGAGTCCTCTTCATCCTCTATGCATTGCAGCAATACTTCTGCATCTTTACAACACCCCAAACCCGCTCCTTCCCCGGTCACCTCCTCCGCTCCCGCACCCAAATTCTCCTCTACTTCACAACGACCTGCGCCAACACCGCCATGTTCTTCACAACCTTCTACATCCCAATCTACTTCCAATTCACCCGCAACGACTCTTCCTTAATGGCAGCTGTTCGCCTCCTCCCGTACCTCCTCGTGACCATCACCATCAACCTCGCCATCGGCTGGCTCCTCCCAAAGGCCAGATACTACATGCCGCTGTGTCTCATCTCGGGCATCCTCCTTACCCTCGCTAGCGCCCTCTTTGTCGGATATCTCTCTCCTTCTACCCCTGCGGGACAGATCTACGGCTTCACGATTCTCATGGCCGTTGGTACGGGCATGACCATGCAGCTGGGCTACGCGGTAGCTAGTCTCAAGGTACCTCCCGAGGATATCTTCAGCGCGATCAATTTACAGAACGTGGCGCAGATCGGGGCGACGGTTATTTGCCTCGTGGTGGCGAGTCAGGTGTTTCAGTCCACTGCAGTACAGAATCTGAATGCGGTGCTGGATGGGAGGGGATATCGTGAGGCGGACATTCGGAACGCGGTGGCCGGGGTGCAGAGTACGTTGTTGAAGAGCTTGAGTGGGGAATTGAGGGAACGGGCTATTAAAGCGATTACGAATGCGATGGCGAGGGCATTTATTATTCCGTTGGTTGCTGGGGCTGTTGGGGTGGTGAGTTCGTTGGGGATGAGGAGGGAGAGGTTGTTTGGGTAGGGGTAGGAGTTCCTTAGGGGTGGATGGAGTCCAGCCCGTTGAACATTTTCAGGGGATGCTTTAGTAGTTGGGTTCGACGCGCTGAAAGCTGACATCGACACATTTCCATGCCTTAGCCTACAAGGTCGCCAAACTTTAGCCTATGCACTAAACTTCCATGTGGAATCATTCCTTATATAGTGTCAGATCCCCTATGAGGAGTTTCTATTTTACATTAGCCAGCATCATTAATATAACTTATCTTAATACTGTCTGAAACGACTCAGGAAAGCCGCCGGTAGATCGTAGCGAATCAGATATCCCACAGTCTACATTAGCACAAGTTGTTACAGCGGTCGGGGTTTCTGCCAGAGTCCGCTTAGGCCTCTAAACCTGCATTGGGCTTTTGGTCGAGGAACTATGGTCACCAACAAGACTTATTCGGTCGAGTTTTATTATGGTCAAACGTAACGCAGGCTCATAT
>NW_020291845.1:0-233063 GCF_003184835.1 Aspergillus costaricaensis CBS 115574
TATAACTGAATTAATAAAAATATTATTAAATATAATTTCCCCCTTACCCACCCCGGGCATATGGAGAATGACTTTATGTGTTTATCTCAGACTAGCTTGAATTGTTGTTGGAGCTGCTTAATGCGATGGCCTGTATGGAATCCGAGTCGGTTCTCAATTTCACCAAGAAGTGTCCACATCTTGAACTTTTCAGCGACAGTGGATGAATGTTTTGCTGCTATTATATCCTTTAGTGTCCTTTCTATAAATGATGACCTCTGACTCACAGTAATACAATGGCTGCGCTGCTTGCACAAGTGAAGCATCTGATATAGGTGATAAGGCTATGCTTGCCACAGATCGTGCATGTGTATCCACTTCCTCCTATCATCCGTCAGTATCAAACAGAAGTACTTGTACAAGGTAGTCTGTTATATATACCCGCGGAATTTCACCCGCAAGAGATGGGTTGCGTCCTTCGGTGAGCAATAGCAGATATGCCAAGTGATACATGCACATCGCTGCCGCTGGGCCATCAATTAGCCGAATCAATAATAACATGAATATAAACCCACCCGTTGAAGGAATCGCAAATAACCGCTTGACAAATCCTTCTTCAGAAGGAGTACCAAAAGGTAGACCAGCAAAAGGTGTAGGCAATGAACCCCTCCAGGTCTCTAGCTCCTCAATCAAACGCATTCTATCACGACGCAGTGAGCGCTCAGTGACACCACTAGCCTTCCCAAACGTATGCGCTATAATCTTAGCCACAATCCAAATAATCTTATTTCCCAGAAGATCCTCATCGATCTCCTGATCAGTCCACCCTACCCCCCACTCCTCCGGCAAAAGCATAGTTGGACACTCATGCACCAAAGCCATGGCAACATCCTGGCGCGCATACACCCAGAATGCGGCCCCCTTCAAGCCCCCAGAACTAGCATTATGTGAATTAGTTCTGATCAGAGTCACGGCACCTGATACATGACGATGATGATCCAGACCTGGAGAGGCAAACAGCTCGTAGCTACTCAGTAGAACTGTTGCAGCGAGAGTATCATCAGATCCATATGATGGGTCATTCAAGATATGGATCAACTGCTGGAGGCTTTCTCCGTAGTAGTGGACGGCGGTGGTTTCCCACATCTCTCCTCTTCCTGCCATGCTCATCTGTCTGGCGGTGAGGGCGCATATCGCATTAAGAAGGAGTGGGGATTCGAGTGCACGTTTGACGATGGTGTGCGTGAGATGTCGGGCGTTGTCAAATAAGCCTACCCATGTTCCTACTCCCTTTTGGTATTCTTGGAGTAGTGCCACCTTTTCTGTATCGAGAGTTGGACGTGATGATGATTTAGTGTGAGGGATGGGTTGGGTGGATGGGACTGCATTGCCGAATGGGGTGGAAGTATTGTTGAAAACGTCCCAGGTGGAGGTTGGAAAATCGGTCATTTGATCAATAGCTTGTGATTGGGAGGCCGGGGGGTTCCAGTTTGAGGGGATAATGAAGTCGGATGGCTGGCATTCAAGGTCGAGTCTTTGACAGCGCCCGCAGCGGGGACGTTTTTCGTCACATTTTGTATGGCTGGCTCTGCAACGAGTGCTATGACATGTCTGTTCAGACTTTCTAATCCAGTATTATTCGGAATACAGTGAGATATTACCATCCTGCTAGCTTATCAGTGCTCGTTCAGATGAACATAACGGCTTGGAACATACCTATTCTGCGCCGCTTTCCACCTTTTTTGAGTCCAACCATCTGTTGTGAGCAGTGACAGTGAACTTTTAATAAGGCAGATCACCGTATGCTGATTTAGCTTATATGTTGGGGCTTTTACAGTAGCAGCTTCATGGAGGTGGATGCAAGAAGAGATGTAAGATGAAGAGAAGAATGAATGAACGTTGCCGATCCCCGGCCTCCATTCCATTCCCCGCCCCAGCTCTCCCCGCAGTCCGCCTTTCCCTGCCAATTCAATTGAGATGTATCCAGCAATTTTATTACAAAATGTTCTTCTCATGTCAGGATATGTATGTCAAACTCAATCTTGAGCAAACAGAAAAATTTATCGATCGGGTGGGCTACGGGTGACCGGGGTATGAAGCAGATCAAATCTGCTAACATTCGACTTTGACTAATATCACTCTTATAGCCTCAGAGGGATTTCCTTCCCAACTTCGTAGAGTACAGTATAGATTGAAATATCTTACTTTCCACCTGAGTGTGTGTTCGAGACTACTCAACTAAATAGCGGTGGTACAATTTGAATATAACTATTCTGCCACCCCATAAATATCAGCTGAGGTTCGAAAAACCCAGCGATTTATTCAGATGCCTGATTAGCTGTTCTCAGGGTTTTGAGGCGGTAGATTTATGCCCCTGTTTCGATATAGCCAACGAAGCATCGCCAATCTGATAGAGACTTGAACTTACTCGTAATAACATTCCCGCGTGCGATGAATCTTGCCATCCTCATAATCTGCTGCCTATTCCAAATCATTAGTCTAGAAACAATAAGATATCTGTTGATCTATTCCGTACAAGAGCATCAACGAAATAATCCATCAATTCGTCTTCCTTTTCCAGCCACTACCGCTGACGAGCTACGATTGAGTCGTAGGAGATGTCTGTGCCCGATCGAAATCAAGCCAGAGTACCTGTCTGACCCTTCCTGAACCATCATATTCTGTGGATATGGATCTGCATGATACACACGAGCTTGATGTATTTCTGCAAGTATTTGGTGCAGTTTGTTGACTCCCTCTTTGGAGAAGGTATACCGATCTGCTGAAGATTCGGTATATATTCAATCAGAATAGCGTTAGGAAGTAGATTGTCATCGAAAAGCTCATTGAGGTATGGCAGCCATTTCTTTGGGTTGATCCCGGTGATCAGGCTATAAAAACCCGGAATAGACCCCTTTTGGCAAAGACCATGGGCCTTTCGTGGTATATAGGCTTGACTTTCGTACCTATAGATATTTACTTCGCGATCTATGGGATCGGCATGAGATGCTATGATACTGTGGTACTGCAGTCATGTTAGGCATTGAAGGTTTGGATCACCATTGGTTATGTACCACTTTCAAGATACAGTCTCTATTGCGCCAGCACGTGCGAAAGATACATGATGATGTAGAGCTTTTGATCTGTTCAACGAATTCTATATCTGGTAGATCAAGTTCCATGATGATGGATAACTCTACATCCTATTCTGTGTTTGCGGACCAGAGGGGTTGAATATGAGCTGGGACTCAAAGGGTGTTGCACTATGCCTTATTAGGGCGATCACTGCAGAGCGCATAATGGTCCCTTTTGAGTCAAGCAATCGGATCTATTAATCGTGCCGGGACATCAATCGACGTGATTTATGTCGTTCGTGTGGATGACTTGCACCAAACTTTCATCCACAAGCCCCGCATGTGAGTGGCATATACATATCCCAGCCCGATTTAGGGACTATCTAAGGATGGTTGATTCTTGTCTGATTGTGCCAAAACGATGAAACATCGACTTCTTCACAGCGGAACGATCGGAGCATTGCTATGGTTCTCCCGGATCACAGCGATACTTACCTAGATGAACTTCTGTATTGATCAGATTGGAATGGAAGCATGACCGAAATTGGCAAGTTGCTCATGAAAGGTTGCAGTTTCGAAAATTATGCATTAGACCTGGAAGCTTCCTTATTTTGGTGAGCACATGCTGGAAATGCAGATTATATATAGAGACAGAAGACCCATACATCTTGCTTTTTTCCGACGCAACATTTCTGACTGGATCCTCGACCTGCTCGAGATGATAGGAAAGATCCCAGTGATGGCAAGGAAAATTTCTTTGACCAAATTTATATAAGAACTTATGCCTTTAGAATATTGTACAATCGACTGAGAGAAGACTTACCAGGGCCGCGGACTATAGTCTATATAATATATTGTATAGCTCCGAGCAGGATGGATAAGAATTTTCTTGGAAACACGCGTTTCGGATTGGTTAAAATAGACACATCATTCCCATAGAAGGATGCTTGTTTCACAGTTAAATTTGTTGATTTCTGCTCGGATAAACAAGGTATATATAATGCTGTAACGGCTTCTTCCATTTGTTATAGAGGATATCTAAGTATAAATCCTACTAAACTTGGCCGAGTTCGAAAACCCACATGGGTTGATTTTTGCAAGTATATAGTTGCTTCTAGAATGGAGAAAGAAATATATAAATAAGCCGGTAAGGGAAAAGGATCTGCGAAGTTCTCATAGCTCGTCAAAGCCAAACTCAAACAGCTCTGCCTGATATTCAATCGAGATTCCAACCCAGACCCAGCCCATCCATCAAAATGCCTCTTCCAATCGTCTCCACCGCATCCCTCTTCGAGGACGCCCTGCAGTCCAACGAGGCAATTGAAGTCCCCATTGGCGAAGTCGACTTTGTCTCCTTCACGAGTGGACAAACCATAAGAACACTTGGTACCAGGAGGCTGAATGGCAATTCGGCTCTTGTGCTCGTTTCCACCAAAGGTGCCATTTTAGCTAACGTTCCTCTGCCCCCTTGCAGCATGGAAGAACACAATGCTAGTCTAACGCAACTGTGGAAAAAAGCGACCGCCTTTCTGAATCTCTTCAACGAAAATGCAGGGCTCTTCTTGGGCCCGGATGAGAAAAGGTATGCAATAGTTTATGGACCCTCTGCGAGACCTAAACCCTTCCCGCAATATGATGCGATCATTGAATCCATTCTTTCGAATTCGTTGGGAGTTATTGAGAAGCCTAAGATTATCTCATATTCGTATGAGGAGGGCGGCCACAATCAGCCTGATAGTGGTTCTGTCTTTATTGATGGAAGAGGTGAAATTCCCAAGGTGTATATGGAGGACAAGGATCAGAAATGGTTCGACTAGGTTTTTGTATATCTGGCCATGGAGAAATGGTGTAGGTAGTTGAGATAGACCTGAGGAAATAGGCTACCAGCCGTTCGTCTTCATATGATCGCATTTTCCATTTTAGCTAGGCTCTCGTACATGACTGTATCTTGTAAAGAGCATTCATATACATGATACCGAGCGACACTGCAGGTGTCATAAAAAACCAATCTTTTTAGCACGAGTGGGTGAGAAAGCAGGCTTTTTGCCGAAGGCCCCTCATTGTCATAGACTGAACAGCCACTTTCCACCTTACTGTAACAAGGCCTCATTTTTTAGACATTCAACCCCACGGCGTTGCATTGAAGGTGGGGCTGCGATGTCAAGGTACACGGAAAGAACAAAGAAAAAAAAGGGGGGACGGTTCATCTTATGTCGATCCCTATCACCAGCTAGCTGCGAGCCTGCGCCACCAGCTTGGTCAGAGGCATCAGTTGTGCGCAATGTGAACAGATCATTGTGCTTCGGCTACACAGCGGAAACGCCAGGTTTCTGGGTGCGTGATGCTGTTGGATCAATAGCCTGATAGCTTGATTATGGACTGCTGGAGCAGTGGGGAATACCCAGTCTGGCTGAGGGGCAGTATGTCGCGAAGGGCGGGGGTGACTGCCTTAGGGCTGGTGCGGTCACAGGGCTAGTATCGTGGGTGGTTGGTTAGATAGGAGCAGCAGTTTGTGAGGGCTTGCAGGATGGGTCGTGGACTCCAAACCTTGCTGCAAAGCAAAAAGCATACCGAGTACTCATCTTTCATGGCATTGAGCTCGAGGAACATTTGTTCCTACAACTACATTAGCATAGTTCTACATACCGATACTACACAGTACACAAAGCACTGATGGCGGAATGGTACATGGGGCCGCGGGAAGAGTGGGCAGGAGCCGGAGGCGTAAGCGGGCCCCAAGTTGGAGTGATAACCGTGGCGGTAAGACCTTGGAGATGTGATAGTCAGTGACAAGATGTGATTCAGCCTGCATTGGTGGTTAATTCTGTTCCCTAAATAGTAGTTGTTGGCTAGAGGAATCAAGGCCAAACATGCATCTTTAACTGGATTATCCTGTACCGTATGTGGAGTAAGATGGCATTGGGGAATGCTCCCTACTGATCTGCACTGCAGGTTCCCTTTTCGTTACACACTCAGTACTACCCCGCCCTAACCCGCCAGCCACTCAGATCAGTTCTGAGCTCTATCTTAAAGCAGTTAAGCCAGTAAATAGGTCGTAGCAGTCCATGTCAACTGCTCACTGGTCATAATGGAGTGGGCTTCTATTCCACAAGCTCGTCTTTTACTGCTATCCACCAAAATATATAGTTACCCCAAGGATTAGTTCCCCTGAAAATCATTCAATCTTGCTGGAAGAAGACTAGTTACTTGTCTAAGTGAGTTCTACGGCTAAGAAGATCATAGAACAGATAAATAAATCTGCTGTTCCTTTTCGAAAAGGGCCGACACTCTTCGAGAATTCTCTATAATATCCAAAGAGTTGTCTACTTGCACTAGTAGCCGCATTAGCCGCCATGAAAGTTATCTGGGTTACAGAACGCGAAAGTACAATTCCTTCGAGATTTTGCTATTTATGTGGCGATTGTGTGTTCATGTTCATCAAATACTATCAACGCTCCTGTCCTTTCATTTTCCAATGGCTAATCCATGAACAATTTCCACGACCTCCTCACACTTGGTAAACAGTGCACAGTGTCCAGTCTCCAACTCCCACGTACGAACCTGACATCCAGCTTCCCGCATCGTCTGCACAAATTCCTTCTGGTATTCATAGGGTACAGTCATATCCTGGGTTGAATAGATGTATCCGATCTGAGGAATACCCCCTTCCTCCAGTCGCCAGGCGACATGCTGGAGCTTGCCGTCAAAGCCCTTCCCGTTCCACCGCTGTAAGGACGCAATATAGGCGTCAGTCTCCTCGTCTGACTTTTTGGATGGACCGACCAGGAGGTTCTTGGGGTCTCGGGAGATGCAGGTTCGGTCCTCGGCAAAGTCAAAGGCCACGTCCATCAAGGGACCGTGGCCGTGAGAGATGACGACCTCAACCATGGAGACCCCTTCTGTGAGCGCAAAAGCGGCGATGTAGACTAATTGAACAATGCCGCCAGTGAGGCCCTGCGCGCGACGGGTTGTGACCCCGAGGCCGTTGGATAGGGCATTCGTTCCGACCTGGCCGCCGTAAGAGTGAAGCAGAACCAGAACCTCGCGGCCGGCAGAGACGAGTTTCTCCACGCAGGTGCGGATGAATACACTATCTTCTTCTAGACCAGCATTTGGGGGACGGGCGCCATTAATAGAGGGAAGGCAAGGCACGTGGACTTCATGTCCGAGGTTGCGAAGCGCGGTGGTGAAAGAGGTGTAAGATGATGGTTGGTGCCAGGCGCCAGAGACGAGGACGATGGCCGGGTTGTTAGTTGGGGGGTAGGTGGTAGTCATAGTGACCTTTGGAGATGGGATAGTACTATGGAGGGATTTTGATGGCAATGGAAAACTAAAAAAACTAAATATGGGAGAGTAAAAGAGTCCGGGATAAGGAGTGGAAGGGTGATGATGCGTCGGAGGAAAAGTGGCCGGAGGAGCCTAAGTAGTGGGTGAAAAGGAATGGTATCTCACTAATGATAAGCGAATTACCCCACCAAATTAGGTATGGGTTAGTTATGTATCACTGCTAGTAGCTGTACAATGTAGGGAAGATTCATTAGGTTATAAACGGTTATAAAACAGCACTAGCAGGGGCAGGAAAACCCCGGGTCTGGGCAACGGCCTCAAATTGAACGAAGAGACTAGCAAGCTTAGTATCTAACGCAAGTGAGACCAATAGACAAGATACTATGGCATTTGGAATGTTGCTTGTTTCTTTGTCCTCTTTGCCACCTCATCCAAGAGTATCGCCAACTGTTTCTTCCACAATTAGGTCCTGTCTACAGCGGGCAATAGCGGCCATCAGGCAATAATGATTTTTAGTATTGAAGTATACTCACTGCTGACCTCACTGCTATATAATACTTATTATTATTTTATATATAATATTTTATTTATTAATTATAATATTAATTATAATATATCTAATTATTAATCTTAAGCTGTACAAGACTGAGATTATTAATATATTTTATTAAAATTAATCTACAAGCAATATTACTTCTATTATTAAAGCTAAATATTATATATAAATCCGTGAGTATATAATTAAGACTAGATTTGTTAGGGGTCGCCCCTTGGTTCCAAGAGTACGTCGCCTGTTGGACAAGAAGGAATAGCTGTTATTTAGAATAAGGCCTTAAAACTCCTAAGATTTTATATATTATATTTAATCAGCAAGCAGTAATAAGACTAGTTAATTAAGTTTTTTAATAAAAAACTTATCCTGTAATATTATCTCTCTTTTTTAATAAAATAATAATATAAAGATAGATATACTTATAAACTAGAATACTTTAAATTTAGATTTCCAGCTGATCTGCTTTACTGTAGTTTTATATTTTATTTTAATTCTTAATTTTCTTATTTATATTTCTATTTTAATACTTAATTCCTGGATTTTATATTATTTCTATTTTCTTTATTTCCAGGTATCTGATATCTATGGATTTTTCTTTTTTATATTTTAATCTTAGTTATTTATTTAATATAACTTCTATTATTATTTTAAGCAGAAATTCTTTTTTTAATATAAATTTATCTAATCAGTTTATCAGTTAAATAATTAATTTAGATTTTTATAAAAAAAATTTTTTTCTTTTTTCTTTTTTTTTTTTTTATTTATAAATAAAGATAGTCTATACTTCCAGCTGGATATTAAACTAGTCTAGATTAAAAATAAATATATATAAAAATATAGATTTATTATTTTTTATATTTAATAAGAATAAAGAGATTTACTCTTTTTATTTTTAATTTTATATTATTATTTTTTTATTTTAATCTTATCTTACTTTCTGTTTTAACTGTATTATTTATAAAACTGTTTTACTTAACTTTAATAAGTAAAAGATATATTTTTAGTATTTCTTTTAAAGCCGTGATCTTACTTTATTCTAAATTTAATAGTAAAAAATAAATTTCTATTATTTTTCTTTTATTTTTTTTATTTTTTTTTTAAATTATATTTACTCTCTCCTGTGTTTTTTTTTATATAAAATATATAAAAATAATCTTTCTTTTTTTCTTTTTTTTTTTTTTTATATTTTTTTTTCTTTTTTTTTTATTTTTAGTTTAGTTTTATTAGCTTTTATTTTTATTCTAATCCTGCTTTATTTATTCTTATTTATTTTTTAATTTTATTTTATCTACTTTTATTTATATTTTAATTTTATTTTATTATACTAACTACTAGACTAAAAATCTTTTTTACTAATATTTATTATATTTTCTAGTCTGCTGGCCTGTCTAATAATTTATTATAAAAAAAAATAAATTTATTTATATTTTAAAATCTTATTAAATTCTGTAATAATTTATAATTTAAATATAATATTTAACTAGTCTATATAGTCTCTTATTTTTTATTATTATAATTTATAAGATTTCTCTGTAATTTTTTTAAGAAGATTAAAATTATATTAAAAGATAATAATAAATAAATATAATTATATTTTTATAATATTTATTATTAATATTATCTATTCTAATTATAATTTTATTAATTTTATTTCTATTTCAGTGCCTGCTTCTAGAGTGGGCAATGGCCAGGTCAGGTCAGGTTATCAACAATTCTTATACCTGACTGTCAGGTTAATAGTCAGATTAAGAGAATTCTTATACCTGACCACAGTACAGCTAAAATTAGAATAATTAATTATTTTAATTAATCTTGGTGCTAAGACCTGTCTACTATATTTATTTAAATATTAATATAATTAAAGTATATTTAAATTAATTTTTATTTAATCTGTCTTTTTATACTTTTATCTATAAGTATATTAAAATTAATATTTATAATTTATTAAATCTATATAATAAAGATAGGAGAATTATTTTTATATACTATTAATTTAATAAATTTAAAATAATCTCTGATATTAGTTAAAATTAATTTTTTTAATCTAAATTCTACTTATTATATAAAATACTTATATTATATATATATACATAGTCCTGTTCTAATAGTATATATCTTATATAATATTTTTTATTTTATATAAATAATTTACTTAATTTATTATAAATTTTATATAATTTTCTAATTTATAATAATTAAAATATACTCTTAACAAGTGTTAAGAATCTTTGAAATAAATATTATAAATTAAATTTATTCTAAATATTTATTTTATTAGATAGTATTTTTTTTATAAGCTAGAATATTAGATTTATATTATTCTAGCTGCTGGCAGCTCTGACTATAAAATATAATTTTTAATATAATTTAAAAAAATTAGTTAATATTATATTACTTATATTTTCTAAGTTATTATTACTAATCTAGCTGAGTTTCTGAAAGATTTTATTAAAAATATATTTATATATTATAAAGTATCTTAATTTCTAGATTAATTACTTATATATTATTTTTAATAAATAGTATTTAACAACTGCCAGTTATTGTTACAGGACAAGCCCCTACTAGAGGACTCGGCTAACCAACCTTATTACCACCTGCTGACTAAACATAACATATAAAATCTCAGGATCTCTGAGATCCTGTTCTGAATAATAATTATTTCTTCTTATTTAATAGATAATATACTCTTGGAACTAAAAAATAATTTTTAATATTAAAAATAGTTTTTTAGATAAATCTACAGTACAGAGTCTAACTATATAATTAATAGAATATAACAGAATAGAATAAAATAAAATAGAAAAATAATAAATAATATAATATAGTTATAATTTCTTATTAACCTTATTAATAGGCTAAAGAGAATTAAATAATAAATAATAAATTAATAGAATTATTATTAATAAACTTAACAGAATAAATATAAATAGTTAAATTAATATATTATAAAATTATAAAATATTATTAATATCTAAGCTATAAATAGTATTTTTTATATTATTATTATCTTTTTTTTTTAATATACAGTCCTGTAACCAAAATCTATATATCTAGAAGTTAAATCTTTTAATAAATAAAATAAAAAGAATTATTCTAAATTTAAAATATATTTATAATTTAAGTTTCTTATAGACTCAGTTATATATCCGGATAATATATTCTAGATGATTTATATATTTAAATAATTAAAAAAAAATATAAAAAAAAGAATTTTATTATAATATTAAAGTATAGACAGTACAGTTATCTATAATAAAATAATAAAAAAACTAGATAAAGTCTATAAAGATAAAAATTAGAAAATAAGAATTTTAGAAAAATTATATTTTTTTTTAATAAAATAATAAGAGCTTTAAAGACTTTCTAAAGAATTTTAATATTATTTTAATCTAGATAGGTAGTATAATATAAAAAAATATTTTTAAAATTATAATATTAAAAAACTTAATTAATTATATATTATCATAAGCTACTATTAGCCTGGAAAAGAATTCTTTTTATAAAAAATATTATAATTAGTTTTAATAATATAATCATAATATAAAATAAATTATATTTAAAAAAAAATATTAGAATTATTAATAATATATATAAATTTATAACCCCTATATGACTTTAACAAGTAATATAAAAGATATTATAAATTAAAAATATATTATTTTAATAATAAATAATAAGAAATAGAAATATACAGCTTAGTTTAAAAGTCTGAATTAATATAATTTTTATTCTATTAAGTAAATCTTGACTAAAAAATTATAATAAAAAAAAATAAATCTCTGTTTCTAATATAAAAAAAACAGATATTTAATCTAAGATTATTATTAAGAATCTATATTCTGACTTCCAGTCTAAATAACTACTATAAAATATAAGAAGTATTTAATAGAAAAAATTACAGATAATAAGTAAGATAAGAACTAGAAAAAAGAATAATCTCTATATAAAATTATAAATAAAAATCTTTAAATAAAAAGAATTATTTTTAATAAAAGATTTTTAAAAAAAAATATATAAATTTTAAATTATTACTTCTGGAAGCTATTATTAACTGAATAACTAATATTTATATTATAATTAATATTAGATATCTTATTTATAATATTATTAATTTAAAATATATAAAAAAAAATAAACTAGATCTAGTTTTTATCATCCTAATTCTAGTATCTAGAATTAGAAAAAGAAAAATTATTAATTATATTATTTAAATATATCTGAATATCAGGATATACACTAAATCTGAGTTATATATATATATATATTTAATTATAATTTAAAGTATAATATTATCTTAAATCTCTCTTAGCTAGAGTGCTATGATAAAAGAATTAAATTAAATTAAAATTAAATTTATCTTTAAATAATCTAAATCTAGATTAAAATAATATAAATATTCTAGTTTAAATATATTCTTATCCAGGTTTCAGCTGCTATCTTTTAAATATAAATTAAAAAAAAAAAATACCAAAATCAAGAATAAAAATATTTATTATATTTTTAAAGAATATAAAAAAGATCTTATATATTAAATTTAAATTAAATTTAAAAAATAAGTTATTAAAATAGTACTGGCAGTTCTTAAATTTATTTAAATTAAAAAATATTAAAATCTTATTTTTATATTATAGATCTGGTATCAACTACTTTATTAAATTAAAAAAAAAAAATAGAAAAATATTCCAGCCTCTATGGAGGCCCTTATATAATATATTTTAAAAAAAACTTATTATACTTAAAAAAGAACTTATAAAATTATTAAATAAAAAATTTATTTAAATAAATAGCTTATTAGCTGCAGCTCCTGTATTTTTTATTTAAAAATTAAAAAAAAATCTCTATTTCTATATTAATTATTATAAATTAAATATTATTATAAAGAAGGATTAATACCTATTACTTTTAATTTATAAAATATTAAACTAGATTAAAAAAGTATAGTAATTTATTAAGTTTAATATTTTTATAATATTTTATAAGATATATATTATTAAAAAATAAGAATAGATAACAGCTTTTTATATTTAATATAAATTTTATAAATAGCTAGTTATTTTATTCAGACTTATAAATACTTCTAATATCTTTTAGAAATATATTAACTGAGTCTTATAAGAATACTTAAATAAATTTTATTTTACTTATTTAAATAATATACTTATTTTTTTAATTAAAATTTTATAATAATATTAAAAATAAGTCTGAAGAGTCCTGATTAAATTATAAAATATTAAATTATATTTAAATATTAATAAATATAAATTTAAGCAGAAGGAAATAAAGTATTTTAAATTTATTATTAAAATTAGATAAAAAATAAATATAAATCTAAAAAAAATTTATATAATCTAAGAATAGGAGCCACTCATAATAATTAAAAAAATATATAAATTTATTAGATTTATTAATTTCTATTATTAATTTATATTAAACTTCTTAGGATTACTCAAGTCTCTTTATAATCTTATTAAAAAAAATATATAGTTTTAGTAGACTTAGGAATATCAGAAGAGTTTCTTATATTTAAAAAAATATTTTATATAAAACTAATACTTATTTCTTTTAACTTTAATAGATAAACTATTTTAAAAACTAATTTTTCAGATTATAATCTAGAAGAATACTTATCTTAATATAATAAAAAAAAGAAATTATATTTATATATTTATTTTTTTAAATAGTTAGTATCTGTAGAATATAATTATAAAATTTATAATAAAAAATTATTAACTGTTATTAGATATATAAAAATTTAGAATATTAAGCTATATTCTATCTTTAAATTTAAAATAATTATAAATTATAAAAACTTAGAGTACTTCTATACTCTAAAAAAGTTATTAAAAAAATATATTTAATAAAAATTTTTTTTAGTAAATTTAACTTCTTCTTTATTTACTGAAAAGATATAGAAAATAACTGAGCTGATATACTTTTCTAAAAAAATTAAGATATATTTAATTATTAAAATAAATAAATTATTATATAAATTTTCTAATTTTTTTAGCTAAAGAGATACTGTGAAATTATTTAAATTAAATTTTTAGAAATAATCCTTGTACCTGTTAGTATAATATTATTATAAAAAAAAATTAAGAAATAAGATAATTAATATTAAGAAATTAAATAAATAATTTAAGAAAATATTTAGAGATTTTTATCTAGTCTAGAATTAAAAATTTTAATCTCAGAATATATAATTAATTTATAAGAAAACCTAATCTTTAGAAAATAAAGATAAATTTCTAACTATAAATTTTTATAGATAAAACTAATATAAAAAATTTATAATTTATTAATAACTAGATATTCAGGTCAGGAACAGATATATTTAATAATAAATTAAAAATATTTTTAGTCTAATATAATATAAAATATATAGATATTTATATAAAACTATAATATTTGCAGAAGAATAAAAATTTAATATAAAAAAAAATATAAATTATTAAAATTTTTTCTAATTTCTAAGTATCTGTAATAAGATATTAATATAGATTTTATTATTAAATTACTAGAAAATAATAGCTGTATAAATATCTTAATTATTATAAATTAATTTATAAAAGAAGTAGTATTGGCAGCTATAAAAAAATAATAATTAAAAATTTAATTTAGATAATTCTAAATAATTATATATATTAATATAGCTTGCTACAGATAATTATCTTAAATTATAAAATATAATTTATAAATAAGACCTGGGAATAATTATACTTATTAATAAATATTAAAAAATAATTATTTATAATATATTATTTCTAAACAGACAGAGCTACTGAATAAGTAAATAATATTATAAAAATCTATTTTTAAATTTATATTTAATATAATTAGAATAATTAAAGCCAGCTTCTTTTATTTACTAAATTAATTATTAATATCTAAATTCTAATATCTACTGGTATGTTCCTGTTTTTTCTGAATTATAAATATAAATTATTTTTTTTTAATTTTATTAAAGATTAATTTATCTTATATAATAAGATCTCTTAAAATCTAGTATAAGTAGAAGAATATATTATTTATATTATTAAGAAAGCTAGTAATTAAGCCAGAATATTATTAATATATATTTAATAAAAAATAGAATAATAAATAAATTAATTATAATTACCTGCCCTGATATACCAGGCTGGAAATATAATTTAATTAAATTTAAAAAATATTAATATTAACTAGCTGAATAAGAAGCTAGATTAAAAGAATATTAAATATTAAGTTATTAAAATATTAGATATCTATTCTATCTGTTTAAATATATTTATTAAAATTTATAATATATTTTATATAGATTTACTATATCCAGTAATTATAGATTAATTATTATTTTAATAGAAAAATAATTAGTAATCTCTAGTTATTTATATTAATAAAAAAGAAAAGTATCCAGTAAAAGTTATTTTAAGAAAAGTCTAATAATTAAGAAAATAAGATTAAAGATTTTACTATTAAATTAAATGGATAAATTATATATAAAATATTTAAAAATTAATTAAGATTCTCTAAGATACTACTATTATTTATATATAAAAGAATATTTAGAAAAAATTATAATTAAATCCAGCATGCCTCTATCAGGGCCAGAGAAAGTCTTATTAAATTAAAATAATAAAAAAAAAAAGAAAAATTATTAAGCCAGCTATTAATATCTTGAAGAATTAATTATTAATATTCTAAAGAACTAACTACTAATATTCTAAAGAATAATAATAATAGTCTTAATTATCTATATAACCAGAAATCAGTATAGTCTAGTAAATCTAAGACTAAGAATACTTATTATTAGAAATAATCTACAGATTATTAATATATTTATTAAATATTAAAACAGGTACCAAAGCGGAAGTAGAATTAATAAAATTATAATTAAAATAAATAATATTAATAATAAATATTATAAAAATATAGTTATACTTATTTATTATTTTTTAATATAATCTTAATCTTTTTAAAAAGAATACAGAGAAGTTTCATGAACTAAGATAATAAAAAGTAAAAAATTATATAGATTAACTGAATATTATATTTAAATTATAAATTATTATAAAACTCAGTAAAATCCTAAGATATGAGTAAGTTTATTTTTTCTTATAAAAAATTATTAGATAGGCTAGTAGACTGGAGAATATAATAAATATTAATAAAGAAAATTTTTAATTTAATAATTAATATAATAAAATAAGACTAGAGTACAGGCAGGAGTAGATAAAATAAAATTAAAAAATAAATAAAAGCAGATAAAGCAGGACTAGAGTAAGAATAAAAATTAATAAAACTAAGCTAGAAATAAAAGAAAGAGAAAGAAGTATAAAAAAAAAAGATTATTTTTATATATTTTATATGAAAGAAGAACTCAGAAAAAAATAAATATAATTTAGAGAAGAAATAAGAGAAATAAAAAAAAAATAATAAAAGTTTATCTTTTATTATTAGACTTGGAGTAAAGTGAGATTATAACTTTAAAAAAAATATTAAGAATATATTTTTTATTTACTAGAGTTAAGTAAAGTAGTCCTATAAGTAATATAATTAAAATAGAAAATAAGATAAAATTAAAATAAAAAAGATAATAATATAAAAATAAAAATAAAAAAAATAAATCTTTTTATTTTTATTAAATATAGAAAATAGTAAGTCTATGTTCTTATATATATTTATTTTTAGTTTAGACTAGTTTAATACCCAGCTGGAAATATAGATTATTTTATTTATAAATAAAAAAAAAAAGAAAAGAGAAAAAAAAAGAAGAAAATCTTCTTTTATAAAAATCTAAATTAATTATTTAATTAATAAATTAATTAGATAAGTCTGTATTAGAGAAGAAATTTCTACTTGAAATAATAAGAAAAATCATATTAAATAAGCAACTAAAATCAGAGTACAGGAAAGAAAGATCTATAAATATTAGATATTTAGAAGATATTAAATATCTGGAAATAAAAAAAATAAAAATAGTATAAGACCCGGGAACCAAGTACTAAAAACTAGAGTATAAATAAAAAGACTAAGAATTAAAATAAAATATAAGATTATAATAGAGCAGATCAGCTGGAAATCTAAATTTAAAGTACTTTAATTTATAAGCACGCTGGTCTTTATATTATTATTTTATTAAAGAAAAAAAATAATATTATAAGATAAGTCTCTACTAGAGAACTTGGTTAATTAATCTTATTACTGTTTATTAATTAAATATAATATATAAAACCTCAGGATCTCTGAGATCCTGTTCTGAACAGCAGTTATTCCTTCTTATCCAACAGGCGACGTACTCTTGGAACCAAGGGACGACCCCTAACAGTTATAATAATATTAAACTATATAATATTAAATTTATTAATCTTAATCTAGTTATAGTCTTCGACAGCTATATAAATAATATAATTAATATTATATTTTATTATAAAAGAAAGTAAATAGTTATCAGCTCAGAAAATAATATAGTTAAAATCTAGGATACTTATATAGATAGTCTACAGTATAATTATATATATAAAGCTCTAATTAATAATATTATAATTTATTTTAATTAAGATAAGCTTATTAGTATATTTAAATTTAAAATCTAGATAAAAATATCTATATCTACT
Source organism: Aspergillus costaricaensis CBS 115574 (assembly GCF_003184835.1). Lineage (NCBI taxonomy): Eukaryota > Fungi > Ascomycota > Eurotiomycetes > Eurotiales > Aspergillaceae > Aspergillus > Aspergillus costaricensis. Next base: position 17,490 of record NW_020291845.1, read on the forward strand.
AGTTGATTTCTAAGAATAATATTACTATTTATAATATTAATATTATAAGTAATAGATTCCTGCTCTGTATTAGAAATAAAAAAATAAAAAAAATACTTACTATTTATTTTTATTACTAATTTTAAATAATTAATTTATAAAATAATATTTATATCTGGTGCATCATCTAAGATATTAAAATAATATATATTTTTCTAATATATATTCTTTATTTATATAAGAATTATCTTATCTATATTTTATTTTTTCTAAATTAAAAGTATTTTATAATATTTTAATAAAATAACATATACTAATATACAGGAAGTAAAAGTTTTCTGTAAAAGACTTATATAATTAATTTAATAATAAAATATTAGTTTATTTATTTTTAACTAAATATATACTGTTATTAGGAAAGCTTAATATTTATTTTTTATATTTTTTTTTTAATAATTTTTTTATTTTTATCTGCAGCTTTTTTATCTATTTTCTTATTCTAGAAAATCTTATCTTTGATAGTTTTATCTCTAGTAATCTTATTTAAGATATTAATTAGGATTTTTTTAATTAGTAAAATCCTGGTAGAGATATTTTTCTTATATAAAATTTATTAATATCTTAATTTTCTATTCTTATACTGATATTTTTTTTTAAATTATATTTTATATTTTCTAGTAGAGCTATAATTATATTTAAAATCTTTTTTAAATTATTAATATTATTTTTCTACTTTTTATTAATATCTTTAAGATACAGTAACTATCTATTTCTAATAATTTAATAATTAATTTTAATAAAATCCTTCTTCAATTCTAGTAAGAAAAATAATAAGAATAATATATTTATTATTATTTTTAGAAGAGCTTTCTAGGTTACTTAATTATTTAATATAATTTAAAAAAAATCAGATACTTAATAATTAAAAACTTATATTATTTATATTTATTTTATTTTATTTATTTAACTAATTATTTGCTTAATTATAGTTCAAGTAAAAGTTACTAAGAAGAGATAAATATTCTTATAGTATTTCTATAGATTTAATCTAGTAGAATTTATTATATATAATATTATAAATATTATATTAAAGTCATGCTTTTTATTAAAACTGGTTACTAATTTATAATATTTTTTATTATTTAAATTATTATATAATATTATACAATCAAATCTTGTAGATTTTAATATTATATATATATAGATTTTTTTTTTAAAAAAAAAGGTCTAGATTAATATCTTCTTTTTTTATATAAGAATCTGATTATATAAAATTTTAATTATAAATTATATTTTAAATAACTTTTTAAATATACCAGCTAGTTTTACTATATTTTACTTAAGATTATTTTCAGGTAGTTTTATAAATTATTAATAAAATTATTATATTTTATTATTTTTAATTATTATTTTTTGCTTCTTGAGCTTTGCTAAAAAAATTAAGATTAAATTTTTTTTTTTTATAATATTAATATTTTTTATTATATTTTTTATAATTACTAAAACTTGTAATATAATAAATCCTAACTAAGAATTTTTTAATATTAATTTATATAAATTTTATATAATTTATTAAAACTTGGGCACCAGGAAGTCTGTATAATTTAAAATTAATATTTTTTTATTTTTTTTTTAATAAATTTTATAGGTCTCTAGCTCTTCTTTAGAAAATAAGATTTTAAAAATCTTCTTAATAACTAGGAAAATATTCTGTTTAATAATATAATTATTATTAATAAAAATAATTAAAATTATTATATAATATATTATTAACTTTTTCAGAAAAGCCCGCATGTAGATTATATTAATTATATTATTAATAATCTGCAAGAAAATATATTTCTAAAAAAAATTAAAAAATAATAAATATATTTAATTAAATATTATTTATTTAATAGTCAAGTAAACAGGAATAAATTTATTATATAATAATAAATAAAAATAATTATTAAAATCTAAGTTACAAGTATTAAAAAAAAAGTAGTAATAATTAATAAATTAAAATTATTTTTAAATTATCTTACAGTTAAAGAGATACCTAATATATTATTTCTTAAGTAATAAGTCTTATTATAAATAATTAAGTTAAAATATTTATTAAACTTATAGGAAAAATTAGCCGGTATAAAATTAATTAATTTAAATTTTTATAAATATTTTAATTTAAATTAATTAAATATAATTAAAAGTCTATATCTTTTTTTTAAAGTATTATATATTATTAGAATTACAGAATATTAATTATTAATTTCAGTAAATATTAGATGGTCCTTAGTAAGATAATTATAAATATAAAAAAAATTATTTTTTTATAATTAATTATTATTATAATAAATATATATATCTAATTTACTGGATAAATTATAGAGCTTAAATAATTATTATTCTATTAAATAAAGAAATATAATAATTAATATTAATTTATTAGAGATTTTCTTTTTATCTTACAGCTTTTTTCTTTTTTTTCAGATAATTTATTAAGTATTAACTGTATTTATCTAATATTAAGATTTTCTATAAAATTTACTTATTATTAAAATAAAATTAATAATCTTAATCATTTTCCTGAGTTTTATAAAATCTATAAAAATTATATTTTTTATTATCTAGCTACTTTAGATATACTAAAATCTTTAAATAACTAGTTTCTACTAGAATTTCAGAATATATTTATAGATTATATTTAGTACCTGGGGATTAGCTATATTATTAATATTAATTTAAATAAATTTCTTTAAATTATAATTTATTTAGAAATCTTTATTATCTAGCTATTTTTATTATTTATATAAATAATTAATATTCTCTAGTATTATTTTTAGAAGAATTTTTTTAATAAGAGTTATAGTTACTAGAATCTCAAAGTCTTTAAGAATCTTATAAATATTATTATTAAAAATAAAATTATCAGTATTTTTCTTTAATTATATTATTTTATTTTCTAGCTTAATATTAATTATTTTATTATTTTCAGAGAATTTCTTAGTCTTCTTATTCTTATAGATTACTAGATAAAAAATTATATTAATATATATTATTTTCTAGTATATTTTAATAGAATTATAGATTACAGATTTATAACTAAATTTTATTATTTACTCTAATATAAATATATTATTAAATTAAAAAAAAATTTTAGTTTATTTATTAATCTGGTTATAACTGGAGCTACTTTTTGTTATATTTTATAAATTTATAATATTATCATTACTGAGAGATATAACTAACTTATTAAGATTCTTATTAAGTATTTATTAAATAATTTTTTTTTTTTAATTTTCTCTTAAATAATCTTCTTTTTAAAATATTTACTAGCCTGGTATTTATTTTCATAAATATTATTTTTATATTTACTAGAATTGATTACTAAGAGAATTCTTATATTAGTCTTTTTTAGAAAATATTAATTAAAGTTATTCTTTATCTTTTTAAATTCTAAAGATAACTGTACTCTTTATTAATTTATTAATCTGATTAAATATATATATCTTAACTAATATTTCTTTTAAAATTTAAATTATATAATCTATGTCTGAGTCAGAAATATTTCTTTTATAAAAAATATCTTGATTAGATAATAAGTTCTTATTTTTTATTTAATAAAAAAAATAAATTAAATAATCTTTAATATTCTATTTATCTTTATTACAATTAATAAATTAAGAATATTTATATTAATCTCTCTTTTTTCTAAACTATAGTAATTCTTAGACTTAATTAAATTTAATTTTTTTCTTATTATCTTTATAATTATTAATATAAAATAAACAGTTATTCTAAAGTTTAATCCAGAATAATTTAACTAGTTTAAAAATTAACTAAATCTTTTATTTTTTAAAATTAATTAAAAATAGGATATATTATAAGCCAGATCTTTCTTTTTTAAGATTTAGTTTTTTTAATTTATTTTTAAATATATTATCTAAATCTGGATCTGTTATTTATCAGCTAAAGATTTTTTATAAATATCTTATAAAATTAGATATTTTATTATTCTAGAAAATATTTTTTATTTCAGCTGTTCTGTGAATACAGAATATTTTAAAAATATAATTTAAAATATTAAAAATAAGCCTGACAGGAAAGAAATAATAAATAAAAAATTAAATATTTAAAAAGAAATATAGAATATAAATAATAAAAAATAATAAATAAAATAAGAAAATAAAGAATAAGAGAAGAATATAGAAAATAATAAATAAAAGATTAATAATAAATTAAAAAAGAGAAAGAGAAGAAAGAAAAAAAAGATTTATATAAAAATAAAAGAAAAATATAGTTAAGCCCTAGAAAATAAAGAATAATAAATAAGATCTATTAAAAGAAATATATATAAGATTAAAATAAGAGAATAATAAATAAAATCTACTAAGTAAGATATATATAAAATTAAAATAAGAGAATAGTAAATAAGATTTACTAAATAAAATATATATAAAATTAAAATAAGAGAACAATAAATAAGATCTAATAAATAAAATATATATAAAATTAAAATAAGAAAGAGAAGTAAATTAATATATAATATATTATATAATTAATAATCTGATATAATTAACTGAACTATAATTATAATATATTATTATAAAATATTATATAATAGACTAATACTTATTAATATATATTATATAATTTATATAGAATTTTTTTTTTTTTTACTTTTTTCTTGTACTACCTATATAAATATATTTAATATAATAAATTAATTAAATTTATTTTTTATAAAAAATTTTATTGAATCTTCTTTTTCTATATTTTAGATTTTTCTAATAATTAATTATTTATTTATTATAATTAATATTTTCTTCTATGCTGTATCCTTCTTTAATCTTAATTTTAAGAATATTAAAAAATATTATAAAATTATCTTATATTCAGTCTTTTAGAAAAAGATTTTTATCTTTTATAATTAATAATAAAATATATCTTTTAGTCAGACTTGCTTATAAGCTAAAAAATTATTATTTTAATTTTAAAATAAAAAAAAGATAGTAGTATAGGATAGCTTTAAAAAAAATATATTATTTTTAAATAAAATCTCTTATATTTACTATATTTTATATTTATATATATTATAATATTTAGAAATTAATTACTTTAGGACTAGTTCTATGAACTACTATATTTATAAAAATTATAAAAATCTAAGATTAATTATCTCTAGATAAATAATTAAATAAATACTAATTAAAAAATTAATATAAATATATTTATATTAAATATTTTCTTATTATTAATTATTTTAAAAGCTAATCTTTAGTTAAGATTTTAGAAATCTATAGTCTATAATAATCAGGATTTTCTTAATTAAGTTTTATAATTTATTATTATTTATTATCTGTTATTTTATATTATTAAATATATTTAATTTTAATAAATAATTAATCTTGCTACTTCAATGTCCTTTTAAAAATTTTATATATTTAATTAAAAAAATATTAAAGAATATCTTTTAAAACTGTTAGTAAAAATATATATATAATTATTATTAAGATTTTTAAATACAGATTAAATATCTATTATAGTTAACTATTAAATTAATTTTAATTAAAAAGATTTTCTTACTTTAACTAGATATTTTCTGATAAAAAATCTGGATTATTATAAGATTCTATTAGAATTTTAACTAGTATTAAAAATTTATATTAGTAAGAATCTAGCTGTACTAATTATAAAAATTTTATAAAAATATTAATTAATTTATTAATTATTAAAAATAACTATTAATAATATAATTAATAATAATATTATATTCTATATTATTATTTTTAATCTTCAGGATTAATTTAGTAGTAATTCCTATTTTAATAAATTTTTAATAAATCTTAATCTTATAAAAATTATCTAGAATTAATATTATATTCTATATTTTACTTATATTATTCAGCTTTTTATTAATATCTTATTTCAGAAACTCTATATTAAAACTATTAAAAAAAATATTAATTATATCTGGAAAAATAGTAATAAATAATTTAAAGCTACTTCTGGAATTTTATAAATAATTAAAAAAATATATATTAAAATATTTTAGAATAATTAAATAAAAGATTTTAAATATTTTTTATAAAAATCTTATACAGAAACTTCCTGTATTATATTATATATTAAAGTTTTATAAAAAATATCTAGAGATCTGGTTGGTCAATTTAAAATTATATTATAAATTTTAATTTTTAATTATAAATTTAAAAAATAATATAATTTATAAATACTAGTCTTTAATACTAATAAAAGTTTAAGATTATTTAATAATTAAAAAATTAATTAATATATTTTTTTCTTCTTAATTACAAGACCTGATAAAACTTAATTTATTTAATAATTTATTATATTTTTAAATTATACTAGAAAATTAAGTATTTTATTTAATATTAGAAGAATAATAATATTAATTATCTATATTTTATTTTAATAAAATAAAAGTAATTAAAATATTTTCTTAAGTTTTTATATTTATTTTTTTTATTTATTTTATATTTATTAGAGAATAGGGGGCCTACAGTTTATAAAATTTATAATATTTATAATAATTTATTTAATTATCTTGACCAGTCTATTAATTAATTAATATAAAAATAAATATTCTAGAAATAAAAGATTTTTCAGAATTTATAAAAAATATATAAAAAATTTTAAAAATATTATAGCTATATTTACAGACTTAAAAACTATTTTTATATAATTATAATTATTTTTAATTTTATATTAAAACTTAAAAAATTCAGAACAGGTATCTGATTAAAAAATAATATTAATTAATATTAATATTATTAAATTATTTTTAAATATATTTTCAATTTCTACTGCTAGTAAAATCTTATTATTAATATATTATTTATTATTTCCAGTATACTCTCAGGCCTGGATAAGATTTTTTATAATATTTTAAAATATTAGAAACTTTTATTTTATATAAAGATTTTTTGAGGAACTTAAAGCTTATTTTAATATTAAAAATATATAAGAAATAATATTTTAGATCTTGAAATAAGCTATATAATATAAATATAATATATTAAATTTTTTTAGAAATAATAAGATATTCTAATATTTTTTTTTACTAGAAATCATATTATAATTAATTTCTTATTTTTTATTATATAATTAAAGACTTTTTAATAGTTATAACTAATAATATTAGTATTAAGTATCTATTTAATAATTCTTAAAATATTTATTATTATTATTAAAATTATTTATTTCTAGAGATTATCAAGGTACTTATATTCTAGATATATATTAATTATTTTATTATAAGTTAAGAGTATCAGAGTATCCTGGATAATTATATTTCAGATTTAATATTTATAATTAATAAAAATAATAATAATAAGTTAATAATAATACTATATATTAATAATAATAAGAATATAGATAACCTTAATAATAATATAAAAAATAAATTATTAAAAAATCTATTTTTATCTAAGTTAACTAATATTATATATATTTAAATATAGATAAATATTTAAATTATATAATATCTTTATTATTATGATTACTGTCCTGGATAATATAAAAAATAAAATAAATAATAATTATAATTATATTATTAGTATTTTAAAATTAATATAAATATAATAATATCTTTTTTTCCAGAAGCTGGAATTTCCTATAAAAATCTAATATAAAATCTATTTTATTATTTTTACTAGCTGATAATATCAGATATAATTAATAAATAATATATTATTTATAATATCTTATAAATATAATATTTTATATAATCTTATTCTTAGTGTAATAGTATTATAAAAAGTATATAAAAATTATAAATTAATTTATAATTATTAATTTATTTATTATATCTGATTTTCCTAATCTACAGTTAGAGAAGATTAATAATTATTAAAATAATCTCTTAATTATAACCTGATCTTAACCAGATAATTAAAAAAATTTTTATATCTTAATCTGACTGCTGGTTAACAGTCAGATTAATAGTCAGATATAATAGTCAGGTATACCTACTCTACCTGCTTCAGTATCTGGTAAATATACTAGTAATTTATAGATTATTTTTAATAATAAATATTTTTAGTCTTAAGTTTATTAGACTATACTAATTCTTAGTTATATAGATGATTGAGACTATTATTATTATTTTTCAGGATATTAATAGTTAGTCTTTTAGAATATTAATAATTAGCTTTTCAGAGTATTAATAACTGGCTGAATAATTTTTTTTTTTTTTTTTTTATTATTTTAATTTAATAGGACCTTCTCTGGCCCTGATAAAAATATATTAAATTTAATTATAATTTTTTCTAGAAGTTCTTTTATATATAAATAATAATAGTATCTTAGAGGGTCTTAACTAGTTTTTAAGTATTTTATATATAATTTATTTATTTAACTTAGTAATAAAATCTTTAATTTTATTTTTTTAATTGCTAGGTTTTTCTTAAAATAGTTTTTATTAAATATTTTTTTTTTTATTAATATAGATAATTAGAAGCTGCTAATTATTTTTTTATTAAAATAATAATTAATTTATAACTACTGGATATAATAAGTTTATATAAAATATATTATAAATTCTAGTAAATATATTCAAATAGACAGAATAAATATCTAGTATTTTAATAATTTAATATTTAATATTTTTTTAATTTAGTTTCTTATTCAGCTGATTAGTATTAATATTTTTTAGATTTAATTAAACTATATTTCTAGTCTAGTATATTAGGATAAATAATTATAAATAATTTATTTATTATTTTATTTTTTATTAAATATATATTAATAATATTCTAGCCCAGTTACTAGCTTTCTTGATAATATAAGTAATATATTTTTTTATTTATATTAGATTCTGGGAGATCTTATTATATAAAATAAATTAATTTTTAATAAGATTAAAAAAAAATAATTTATATTTATAATTTAGGAAGAACAGAAACATACTAGTAAATATTAAAATTTAAATATTAATAATTAATTTAATAAGTAGAAGGAGCTGGCTTTAGTTATTCTAATTATATTAAATATAGATTTAAAAATAGATTTTTATAATATTATTTACTTATTCAGTAACTCTGTTTATTTAAAGATAATATATTATAAATAATTATTTTTTAATATTTATTAATAAATATAATTATTTCTAGATTTTATTTATAAATTATATTTTATAGTCTGAGATAATTATCTGTAATAAGCTATATTAATATATATAATTATTTAGAATTATTTAAATTAAGTTTTTAATTATTATCTCTTTTATAACTGTTAATATTATTTTTTTTATAAATTAATTTATAATAACTAGAATATTTATACAGCTGCTGTTTTTTAGTAATCTAATAATAAAATCTATATTAATATCTTATTATAAGTATTTAGAAATTAGAAAAGATTTTAATAATTTATATTTTTTTTTATATCAGGTTTTTGTCCTCCCGCAGATATTATAATTTTATATAAATATTTATATATTTTATATTATATTAGACTAGAAATATTTTTAATTTATTATTAAATATATTTATTCTTAATCTAGATATCTAGTTACTAGTAAATTATAGATTTTCTGTATTAATTTTATTTATAAAAATTTATAGTTAGAAATTTATTTTTATTTTTTAAAAATCAGGTTTTCTTATAAATTAATTATATACTTTGAGATTGAAACTTTTAGTTCTAGATTAGGTAAGAATTTCTGGATGTTTTTTTAGATTATTTATTTAGTTTCTTGATATTAATTATTTTATTTCTTAGTCTTTTTTTATAATAATATTATATTAATAAATATAAGAATTATTTTTAAAGATCTAGTCTAAGTAATTCTACAGTATCTTTTTAATTAAAAAAATTAAAAAATTTATATAATAATTTATTTATCTTAATAATTAAATATATTTTAGTTTTTTTAGAAGAGTATATCAGTTCAGTTATTCTTTATATCTTTTTAATAGATAAAGAAGAAGTTAATGAAAAGGACTAGGCCCTGTCAGCCATCTGGAATCAGAATATCTATGTTCTGATCTGTCTGGTTCTAGACCTTAACCCGGAGATATCTGTAAGAAGAATAGAAATCTTTAAAAATAATAAAGAAATTTATTAGAGTTATAAAGAAAAACTTCTAGAAGAGTTATTTATAAGAAGAACTAATCTATTTATAGATTAAATAATTTTTTTTTAATAAATTTAATTTCTTTATTAATTATTATATTTTATATAGTCCTCTTGGCTTCTTAGCCTGTTATAATTTTAAATTTATTTTTTTTTAAAATATTTATCAGATAATAAACCAGTAATATATAATAATTATAATAAATTAATAAATATCTCCAGTTATTATAAAGATACTACCTAAGCTAATATTATTAATTAATTAATTAAATATATTAAAGAACTAATAATCTAGAATATAAAAATATAATATATTATTTTCTAATAAAGTATAATAATAGATAATAAAATTAGAACCAGTCTTAAATAAATTAAATAATTTATTAATATTTAATTCTTATTTTCTCAGATATTTATTACAGTATTTCTATTTATATTAATATTAATATTAGTATTAGTACCAGTCTAAGATCTGACTAATATAAAAAAATTAAAGTTATTAATATCTGTAAACTTTAATAGAAAAAATAAAAATAAGTTTCTAAATTAATTTAATAATATACAAGCAAAGATTAGAATTAATTAATAATTTATTAATATACTAGCTAAACAGGCTTGGTATATATTTATATTTTTAAATAAAAAAATTAAAATAAAGATTAATTTATAAATAAAAATTAATTATAAAGCCCTATTTTTCTCAGTTATAGTTTTAATTAATTATTTTAAATTAATTTATAAAAATTTAATTTAATAAAAAAAAGTTATTAATAAGCTGTCCATTCTCAAGTAGAGAAATTAAATAATTAATAATTTTTTAATAAAAATTAATAATCTATTAATTAAGATCAGAGAATATAGTTAGAAAAATTTAAATAAAAAGAATCTTTTATACTAAGTCTTAAATAATAATATTTACTAATAAATAGTAAATATTAAATAAAAACTAGATTTTAAAGACTTTTGCTGACAAGTTAAATAAATAATTAATAAATTTATAAAGATAAACTAATTTTTAAAAAAAATAACTAGAATATTTAAATACCTGGACAGGTAGTATTTTTAAAAAAATAATTATAAATAATATTATAAATTAAGAATTTATAGTAATAAGTATAAGATCTGCTTAATAAGCTTAATAAATATTAAAAAAAATATTAGTTAAATACTGTAAAACAGGATTCTGTTTATACTATAAATTTTTAAAATATTATATTATTAAATATCTTTATCTGCTATCACAGTGCTTCTAAAATTTAAAAAATAAAGTTTATTAAATATTATTTAAAAATAATCCAGCCAGCAAAACTAATTAGATATTAAAAAATCTAATTACTTAATAATCTCTAGTCTTAGAAAAAGTATAGCTCTTCTAGATTATTATCTAGAAAAATATATATTAATTAATTATAATTATAAAAAGTTTAAAAAAGAAATTTAAAGATTTAAAGACTATTATATCTTTTCTATATTAAAATTAATTAATAAAATTTATTTTATAAATATTTTAATTAATATTAATTATATACCTTATAGGATAATCAGCTAGAATTTTATAAATAAAAATAAACTAGAATATATTTTTATTAAATTCTAAAGTATTAAAGAATTTAAGAAAAAAGAAGCCTGTATAACTGAATTAATAAAAATATTATTAAATATAAATAAAAATTTATAAAAATATATATATTTCTATATCCTGCCATGTATATATAAATATAATATTATATTAAGATTTTTATAAATAAAATATTAAAATATAATATTTTAAATTAAGAATTTTATACTTTATATTCAGAGTACAGGAATAAAAGTATAATATAAATAAAAATAAAATTATTTTTTAATATTATTTATAATTTCTATTAACACGTAGTGCATTTAGAAGAATTAAAAAAAAAAGATTTAATAAAACTATTTATAATAAGTCTAGCAGATATTAATAAAGTTTTTTATAAATTTAACCAGCTAAAAGATCTTGTAGAAATAGAAAATAAATTATTAGATTTTTATTATAAATATTTAGATATTTTTAATAAAATAATAATAAATATCTTATTATTTTATTATCTGGGAATAAATCATGCTATAAAAATAATTAAGAATATTAAAAAAAAAAAAGAGGTTTCTTAGGATTTTCTTTATTAAATAAACTGACTAGAATTTTTGGTATTATAAAAGATTCTAATTAATTTTCTAGAAAAAGAATTTATAAAAATTAATAATTTTCTAGTAACCATGCCTGTGTTATTTACTTTAAAATTTAATAATAATTTATATTTTTATATAGATTACCAGATACTTAATTAAATAATAATAAAAGACTAGTATTTTTTACTATTTATTTAAGAAATTTTTTAATATATTTTAAAGGCCTGCTATTATATTAAGCTGGATATTATCTAAATCTTTTATTATATTTAAATTAAAAAAAAATAAATAAAAAACTATATTTTATATTTATTTTAAATTATTTAAATAGCTGGTAGCTCTGTTTAGATTTATTAATTATTTAAATATATTTTAATAATATATTAACTGGATCTTACAAGAATTCTTTAATAAATTTTATTCTATTTATATTAATAATATTTTTATTTTTATAAATAGAAGCCTGATTATATATTATATTTAAATATAATAAATATTAAAATATTTACAAGACGCGGGTCTCCAAGTAGATATTAATAAATATAAATTTAAGATAATTATTATAAAATATCTAGAATTTATTATTAAAATAGAGAAAGAAATCTGTATAAATTCTATTAAAATCTAAGTTATATAAAATTAGAAAATATTAAAAATTATTTATAATATTAGAGTTTTTCTAGAATTTATTAATTTCTATTAATAGTTTCTTAAGAACTGGAGAATTTACTTAAAATTTTTAATATAATTTATTAAAAAAAATATTAAGTTCAGCTGGATACCAGAGACCTAAAAAATATTTAAAATTTTTAAAAAAATTTTTATTATTATTCTTGTCCTCACACATTAGGATTCTAAATAAGAAATTCTAGTAGAAATTAATTTTTTTAGATAGTATATAGAAGGAGTATTATTTTAATAAAATAATTAAAAAATTTTTTATTTAATAATATATTTTTTAAAGAAAAATTTATCTGTAGAGTATAATTACTAAATCTATAATAAAGAATTATTAATAATTATCTGAGTTCTGTAAGAATAAGAGCTGGAGCTTATTATATTTTTTTATTTTAAAATTCTTAATAATTATTAGAATTTAAAATATTTTATAATTTAATAGTGGCTTACAGAGTAATAAATATATTAAATCTAGTTTTTAAATTATTTTAATTTTATGATTAATTACTATTCAGAGATAATAAATATTTAATTAAATATTTTATTTTAAAGATTCCAGGATATATCCAAGAAGAAAAATAAGTATATTATAAATTAAGAAATCTAGTTATTTAATTCTGTATCTGAAGAAAAACTTATTTATATAATATTTATTAATAAAATCTTTAATAAAAAAATCTTTATTAATTTAAAGCCCGGGAAATTAATACTAGATAATTTATAGAAATAAATAGAATAAACTAATAAAAATTTAAAAAAATATTATAAAATAATAATTAAAAACAGGTTTAAATTTTTTAAATAACTAAAATTAAAAGTCTTTATTATAAAGTACTAGTTAGATATAAACTAATATTTACTTTTCTAAAAGTAAGTCTAAGTTTTTAATTTAAAGTTCTTATAAATTTAGATTATCTAAGAAGTCTATAATAATATAATTACTGGATATTCTAAATAAAACTAAATTTATAAAATAATTATTTACTACTATTACTGGCCAGATATAAGTAAAAATATCTATTAATTCTATTATAATTATAATAATTATAAGATTAATTATATTTAAAAAAACTGTAAATAAGACTTCTTAAAACTATTACTAATTTCTGATTAATCTTAGTAAGATATTATTATTAACTTTCTGGTAGACTTTCTGGAGTCTTAAAATTATAAAAATATTATAATTATTATTAATTAATTAATTAAAAATATTATTATTAAAGCTGTTCTGAGCATGGATATAAAAGATTTTATAAATATATTTATTTAAATATTTTATAATTATTATAAAATATTCTAGTTAATAATTTTAGACTGTAGCTCTTAGTTTATAAGTAAATTATAAATAATTCTATATAAGATCTTAAATATTAAATAATATTTTTTTATTATTTATTATTTTAAAATAGATAGAGTAACAGAGTGTTAAATTATAATTATTAAGATTTTTTTATAATATTTTATAAATTAATAATAAATTAATTAATAAGAATTACTATTTCTAATATAACTAGTTTTAAATAACTAGAACTCTGTATTAATAAAAATAAGTTTTTTTTTTTTTATAATATAATTTTTATATAAAGTTCTTAGATTTAAGTATTAAAATAAATTTTTTAAAATATAATCAGATCAGGAATTTCTAAGAATAAGTTAAAATTATTTTTAGTAAATTTTAAGAAATCTGAGATATTACTAACTTAATAATAGTAATAATATAAGAAATATAAGAATAATATATTAATTAATAATAAAATCTTATTTCCTGCTATAAAAAAAATAATAAGATCTAGTTAAATTTAAAAAATATTATAATTAATTAATTTAATAAGAAATTAGACTAGTAGAATACAAAATTCATGATACTAGAATAAATTAAAATATATATATATAAACTAGATATATTATCTGGAATTTATTTAATATTTTATATTAATTTATTTTAACCTGCTGCTACAGACTCTCTATTTATTTAAAAAATAATTAATTAATAACTAGATACTATTATCACGGGAGATAATATTAAGAAATATATTATTAAAAAGATTATAAATAAGAAAAATATATTTTAAAAAAAATATAACTATAAAAAAATATTTCTAGTTAAATGAAAGAAATATATTAAATTTATATAAAAATTAATAACTAAGCTTTATGATACTGAGATTTATAAATATTAATATAATTTTATTTATTTATTTTATTTATAGAAATCTATATCAGCCCAGCTGTGTTATGGTAAAAAGAATAATAATTAAAAAAAACTAAATTTTATTAATTATCTAGAATTAGAATATCTATATTCTAATCTATCTAATTCTAGATCTTAATCTGGAGATACCTGTAAGAAAGATAGAAATTTCTAAAAATAATAAAGAAGTTTATTAGAGTTATAAAGAAAAACTTCTAGAAGAGTTATTTATAAGAAGAACTAATTTATCTATAAATTAGATAATTTTTTCTTTAATAAATTTAATTTCTTTACTAATTATTATACCTTACATAGTCCTTCCGGCTTCTTAGCCCGTCACAGTTAAATTTACTAAAAAAAAGACTTTACTAGATATATTTTTCTAATAATTTTTTTAAAGTATAGAAGTATTTCAGGTTCTTATAATTTATAATTATTTTAAATTTAGAAATAAAGTATAGTTTAATATTCTAAATCTTTATATATCTGATAACAGCTAATAATTTTTTATTATAAATTTTATAGTTATATTCTACAGGTATTAATTATTTTAAGAAATAGATATATAAATATAATTTCTTTTTTTTATTATATTAAAACAAGTATTTTCCTAGATTATAATTTAAAGAGTTAGTTTTAAGAATAGTTTATTTATTAAAATTAAAAAAGATAAGTACTAGTTCTGTATAGAATATTTTTTTTAAATATAAGAAGTTTTTCTAATATTTCTGAGTCTACTGAAACTATGTGTCTTTTTTAGTAAAATTATAAAAAAACTTAAGTAATCCTGAGAAATTCAGTATAAATTAATAATAGAAGTTAGTAAATCTAATAAATCTATATATTTTTTTAATTATTATGGGTGGCTTCTATTCTTAGATTATATAGATTTTTTTTAAATCTATATTTATTCTTTATTTAGCTTTGATAATAAATTTAAGATATTTTATTTTTTTTTATTTAAATTTATATTTATTAATATTTAGATATAATCTAGTATTCTATAACTTGGTCAGGACTCTTCAAACTTATTTTTAGTATTATTATAGAATTTTAATTAAGAAAATAAGTATATTATTTAGATAAGTAAAGTAAAATTTATTTAAATATTCTTATAAGATTTAGTTAATATATTTCTGAAAGATACTGGATATATTTTTAAATCTGAATAAAATAATTAATTATTTATAAAATTTATATTAAGTACAGAAAGCTGTCATCTATTCTTATTCTTTAATAATATATATTTTATAAAATACTATAGAAATATCAAGTTTAGTAAATTATTATATTTTCTTAATTTAATTTAATATTTTATAAATTAGAAGTAGCAGGTATCAGTTCTTCTTTATAATAATATTTAATTTATAATAATTAATATAAAAATAAAGATTTTCTTCTGATTTTTAAATAAAGAGTACAGAAGCTGTAGCTAATAAATTATTTATTTAAATAAATTTTTTATTTAATAATTTTATAAATTCTTTTTTAAGTATAATAAATTCTTTCTAGAATATATTATATAAAGATTTTTATAGAGACTGAAGTGTTTTTCTATTTTTTTTTTTTAATTTAATAAAATAGTTAATACTAAGTCTATAATATAGAGATAAGATTTTTATATTTCTTAGCTTAAATAAATTTAAGAACTACTAGTACTATTCTAGCAGCTTATTTTTTAAGTTTAATTTAGATTTAATATATAAGATCTTTTTTATATTTTTTAAAAATATAATAAATATTTTTATTCTTGTGTGGAAGCCAATCAAATAATCAAATTTAATACTATTTAACAAGAATTTCTAGCATAAGAAAAGAAAGAAAGAAGCTCAGGGAGAACATATAATTATATAAAGATAAATAAACCATATAAAATAAGTAAATAAAATAAATAAAATAAAAATCATATAATTTTAAAATATTACTTATTATTATATTATCTTTTTATTTAGGTCTGGCTATCCTCAGCTAAAAATAAATTATTTTTTTTATATTTTAGTATAAATTTATCAGTCTTTACAATTATTAATTATTATAAGAGATACTTGGGGGGTCTGAAATAAATAAAATATTTTATATAATAATTTTAAAAATAAAAAAGAATATTCTTAAAATTTTTTATTAAATACTAAATATAATCAGCTATATCAGATACTAGCTATTTAACTTTATATTAAAAATAATTATATTATAAATAACTGGTTAAAATATTCTTAATCTTTTATTTTATTTAATTATTAATTTTAATAAATATAACAGTATCTTGGATCTGTTCTGATAATAAATTAAATATATTATATAAATAAAGTTTCTCAGGATAGAAGATAGAATATATATATATTTTTAAAAAGATAAATTTTATATATATTATTAATTTTATTAATAATAGATATAGAATTATACTAGTTTTCTAATAATTTTTATAAGAACTGGCCCTATCTCTAATTATAGATATTAATAAAGATTTTATTATTAATATTAAAATTAATAAATTAGTAGAATTAGTTAATTTATTATATTTACTAATCTTGTATCTTCTAAATTTTATTTTATATAAAAATCTAGATTTATTTTATATAATAAATAAACTTATAAACTTAATCTTAGATAATAGTATATAATAGCAGGTCTACTAAAGAGATTTAATTAAATAATATTTAAGATTTATATTTTTTCTTAACTATAAATAAAGATAATCTGGTAGATTTATAAGATAAAATTATAATAATAAAATTAATAAATAATAATAGTTCTGACCAGTTATTCTAGAAATAATTAATAAATAAAATAAGTTACTGGACTATATATTAATTAATAATTTTTATTTATCTGTTAATCTATAGATAATATATTATTAAAAACTTTAATTTAATCTACAGGATTCAGTATAATTTATTTTAAAAATTAATTATAAATTAATTTTTTTAATTAAAAATAATAGTATCAAAAAGCTTTATCTAGATATAAATTTAATTAATAAATAAATAGATTATATCTTATACAAAAGTCTATTTTATATAGAAAATAAATATTATATACTTATTAAGACAGTCTACTATTATAAAAATAATATTAAATCTATAATAGTTCTTCAGGAAGAAGTAGAAGTCTATAAATATATATTATTATAATTAATTAAAGATTAGAAAAGGTTAGAATAGTCCAGGTAATAAATCTTAATATATATTCTTTTTTTTATAAATTAAGTAATTATTTATATAATATCAGATATTTCTGTTTTAAGTACTCCAGAAATATTAATATTTAATTAATATTATTATTTTTATTTATTCAGAATAAGCTAATAATAATTATTAATAGATTTTATCTAGTAGCCAGATCTGTAAATTATTTTTATTAAAAATTATTAGTCTGTTTTAATATAAAAGCAGTCTATCTTATAAAAAATAATTAATTTTTTATTAGTAGATTCACTTCCAGAGATCTTTTAAGAAAAGATAAATATAGTTTATTTTTAGAATATAATTTATAATATAAAGATTTTATTCCATGAAAACTACTAGTACTAGATTAAAAATTATATTAGATTCTAGAAACTCAGGCTGTAATAATATTTAGTAATAATAATTATTAATTATTTTTAAATTAGTTTTTTTTTATATAAGATAATCAGCTAATATATTATTTTTTTCTAGTTAATATTTAATAATAAAATAATATTAAAATAGTATTTCTGTTTAACAGGCCTGCTAGATATTAAATTTTTTAATAATTATAAAATATTCTAAAATTTAATAATCTATAAAAATTATAAATTTTTTAAATTATTATAAACTTTTTAGTTCTGCTTTCTATTCTATAAGAATATATATAATAATTAATATTTTTTTATTATAAATATCATAATTACACTTAAATAAAGATATAATCTTTAAATAATAAATTATAGAATATTATATATTCTTGACCTACTGGTAAAAAACTTTTATAATTATTTTATTAATTATATTAATTTTAATATATATAAATTTAAATAGATTATAATAAACTAGTATAGGAGCTGATATTAAAACTTATTTTAAAATTTAAAAAACTATTTTATAAGACTAGTCTCAAATAAATAAAATATTTTTTTAAATAAGTTAATTTATAGGCTTAATAATCTAATTATAATTTTTTATAAAATACTAGTAAAAATTACAGAATCTAAAAAATAATTAGATTTCTTTAATAATAATTAAATATTATTATTTTATAATTATAATAATTTTTACAGGATCAACCTGAATACCTGTAATAATAATAATAAAATCTAAAAATCTAATTTTTATTATATAAAATTTATATTTATAGATTACTGCTTAAAATCCAGTTATTTAAAAATATTTAAAGATTTAGTAAATATAAAATTTATACTTTATTTTATTTTTACTGAAAATTAGTATATTATTTATATATATTATAATAAACTTATCTAGGAAATCTATAAAAATCTTATTAATAAAATACTAGAAAGCTGCTAGTCTATTTATAAATTTAAATAATAATATTTAATACTTAAAGATTCTATAATAAATTTAAAAAATAATTAAGTCTTCAGATTCAGAGTTTATATAAATATAATAAAAGTCTTAGTAAATATTAAATTTTATAAATATTTTTATATTCCAGAGATAGTCTATTATTTTATTAATTAAAAAAATAAAATAAAGATTCTTATAAATTAAGATATTAAGTTTTTAATAATTAATATATAAATATAGTTCTTTTTTAGGCTTTTTTATTATCAGAATAAAAGAAATAAATAAAACTATATTAAATATAATAAATTTTTTTTTTAAATTTTTAATAATATAATTGCGGGTAGCTTTAAGTTTTTTTAAAATTATTTTATAAAAAAAAATTATTTTTAATAGATTATTTTTTTTTAGTTAAATATAATAATTATAAGATTAGGAAATAGACAAAATATTTAATTTTTTTTTAAAAAAGATATTTATTAAATTATAATAATATTTAAAAAAAGTTTACTTTATCTTCTTTTTCTTAGTTAATTTAAATATTTTATTATCAGGATTTATCTTCTCTATAATAATCTTTTTAATTATGCTTAAAAATATAATAAATATTTTTAATTTAAAATTCTAAAAATATTTATAGAAAACAGCAGCCCTGATAAGAGTTATCTTAATTTTTTTAAAAATATTTTTTTTTAGAGGCTCCGGGGAGCCCTAGAAATTTAATATTAAAAATTTTAATTTATTAGATTTCAGTATATCTTAATTAAGATTTTTTATAAAATATTTTAATAAATTCAGAGCACTTCAGACTTTATTTTTAGAAAAAATATTTATAATAAAATATTAATTATTTTTTATAAGTTATAGTCTTGTCAGGTAATATCTTATTAATAATTTTAATTAATTAGATATTATAATAAAATATTTTAGAAGATTTATTATAATAATCTAGTCTTAATTTTATCTTATAAAAAAAAGTAATTAGATTATACTAGTTTATCTTACTAATAATCTAATAAGATTTTTTATTTTATAAATTATATTTATCCTAGGATAATATCATAATAGTTTAATTTAAATATTAGAAATAATATATTACAGAACTAATATCTATTAATTATAAATATAAGTTAGATAATATAAATTAAAAATACTATAATCTTACTATCAAAGTCTATAATAATATAATTAATCTTAAAAAAAATAATATTAATTTAAAATTAGCAGATTATCTGAATAATAAAGATAATATTTATATAAATATAAATATTAGCTCTAATATTAGTAAGAATATATATAAATACTGTTAGTCTATTATTTAATATTAAAATTTTAATAATAAAATTTTTATTCTTTTGGCCTAGCAGATCTCATAAATCTAATAAATTAATATTAATATTTATTTTATTTAAAAAGAAGATTTTTTCTAAATATTATTTTTTATTAAATTATTATTTTCTATTATTTTTAATAGCTTGACTTAGCCTGCTTTCTTCTTTAGATAATTTTAGATTAAATATCTTTATTTCTAGTAAATAAAATAATATTTTTTAATTATTATATAAGTATATTTCTCCAGCTTTATACTGGTGGTATAGCTAGTATTATAAAAAATTTTAACTAGAATAAAGAAAGTTATGATTATAATAATAATAATAATTAATATAAACAGCTAGTAATTCAGGGTATTTATCTTATTATAATATTTTATTATATTATTAATTAAGTCTGATAATCAGGTATATTTTTTAATATATTATTTAAATATTATATTATTATTATTAAAGCAGAATATAGTCAGCTTCTATAACTTAGATAAAAAATATTAATAAAAATCTTTTTTTTAATAAATTTTAATAATACCTGCTTCTACAGCAAGATAATAAAATATAAATATAAAATTATAAAATTTATTATTAATTATTATTTTAAGCTTCTGATACTGTCAGTATATATTATAAGATTTATTTAAATTAATATAAATAATTTTCAGGTATTTAAGTATATCAGTTATATCTGTATAAAGATTTAGAATATTAAAATAAAATTAAAAAATTAAATATTTTTTAATATTGTTTTTATAGCAGCTGATTATATAAACTTATTAAATAATAATTATATTTAAATAATTTATATTAATTTCCAGCTTTTATTATATTATAAAAAGCTAGTCTTTAAAACTGATAATCTTACTATTACTAAATAAAAATAAATTAAAGATCTTTATTAACTTTTTAAATTTAAAAATCTTAGCTACTCAGCTGCTCTGGTTATTAAGCTAAAGAAATTAAATAATATATAAATTATATTTATATATTAATTTATTATAATTATTATTAAATTTATTTTATTAATAAATAATTTTATATATTTTTATCTCTACTTTTTTTATAATATAGAGAATTATATTAAAGATTTTATCAGGATTCTTTATATACAGTTTATAGAATTAATTATAAATAATATCTTTTTTATTATCAGATTTTTCTTCTAGTAGAGTTATCAGATATTATTAAGAATTTATAATATTCAGTATTAATTTAATATAACTTTCTCTAATTATTATAAATATTTTTACTAATTATTCTAATTCAGGTCTCAGTCAGGTTATTCTATCTTAATTATATTTAATATTATTAAATATATATAAGAGATGACACCAGTTACTGAACTAGATAACTGGTAGTATATAATATTAATTTAAAAAATAAAAGATAAAGTAATACTAGAAATTATATAGAAGCTGATTAAATAATCAAATTTAATATTATTTAATAAGAATTTCTAATATAAAAAAAGAAAGAAAGAAGCTCAGAGAGAATATATAATTATATAAAAATAAGTAAGCTATGTGAGGCAGGCAAATAAAACAAATAAAATAAAAGTTATATAATCCTGAGACATCACTCGCCGTCACACTTGATTTTAGTATTCTTCTTTTTTTTTAACTTATATTTAGAAGATAGTAGCTGAAACCTGGATAAGAATATATTTAGATTAGAATATTTATATTATTTTAATCTAGGTCTGGATTATCCGAAAATAGACTTAATTTTAATTTAATTTAATTCTTTTATTATAGTATTTTAGCTAAGGAAAGTCTAAGATAATATTATATTTTAGATTATAATTAAATATATATATATATAATCCTAATTCAGTG
Organism: Aspergillus costaricaensis CBS 115574; assembly: GCF_003184835.1. Classification (NCBI taxonomy): domain Eukaryota; kingdom Fungi; phylum Ascomycota; class Eurotiomycetes; order Eurotiales; family Aspergillaceae; genus Aspergillus; species Aspergillus costaricensis. Next base: position 40,210 of record NW_020291845.1, read on the forward strand.
TGTGCCCTGATATCCAGGTATATTTAAATAATATAATTAATAATTTTTTTTCTTTTAATTTTAGATATTAGAATTAGAGTGATAGGGACCAGGTCCAGCTTATTTTTTTTTATATATTTTAAATTAATAATATTATAAATAAGATATCTAATATTAATTATAATACAGGTATTAGTTACTTAGTTAATAATAATTTCTAGAATTAATAATTTAGAGTTTATATACTTCTTTTTAAAAGTCTTTTATTAAAAATAATTCTTTTTATTTAAAAGTCTCTGTTTATAATTTTATATAAAAACTATTTTTTTTTCTAATTCTTATCTTGTTTATTATCTATAATTTTTTTTATTAAATATTTTTTATATTTTATAACAGTTACTTGAACTAAAGATTAGAATATAAATTTTTAATAATAATTTTAAATTAAATATTTATTTTTTTTATATTAAAGACAGAGACCTGCTTCTTTTCTTTATTATAATTCTTTAATTAAAATTTATTTAATGGGATAAAAATTATACTGGTTTAGATTTTTAAATTAAGTTATATACTTTTATTTTCTATTATTTATTATTAAAATAATATATTTCTAATTTATAATATTTTTTATATTATTTATTAAGATTACATGGGGGTTATAGGCCTGTGTATATTATTAATAATTTTAATATTTTTTTTTAAGTATTATTTATTTTATATTATAACTGTATTATTGAAGCTGATTATAATATTTTTTATAGAAGAAATTTTTTTCTAGATTAATAATAACTTATAATAGTATATAACTAATTAAGTTTTCTAATATTATAATTTTAAGAATATTTTTTTATATTATACCATCTATCTAAGTTAGAATAATATTAAAATCTTCTAGAAAGTCTTTAAAATTTTTATTATTTTATTAGAGGAAGTATAGCTTTTCTAAAACTCTTATTTTTTAATTCTTGTTTTTATAGACTTTATTTAATTTCTTTATTATTTTATTATAGATAGCTGTACTGTTTATATTTTAGTATTATAATAAGATTCTTTTTTCTATATTTTTCTTTAATTATTTAAATATGTAAGCTATCCGGGATGTATTATTTAAATATATATTTAAATTTATAAAAAATTTAGATTATAAATATATCTTAAATCTAGGATAATTTTTTTTATTTTATCTGTTAAAGAATTTAATTTCTAGATATATAAGTCTTAGTTACAACTTACAGGATTATGTACTGAGAGAAGAGGATAATACTATTATAAAAAATATTATTTATAGTTTAAATATTAATAATATTTTATAATTCTATAATATATTAATTCAGCTGTTTATATTTATTCTGTTAAACTTATTAATAATAATTCTATTAATCTATTATCTGTTATTTAGTCTTCTTTAATCTATTAATAAGATCAGTGAGGAATTATAATTATATTATATTATTTATTATTTTTCTGTTTTATTTTATTTTATTTTATTATATTTTATTAGTTATATAGTCAGATTCCATACTATAGATTTATCTAGAAAATTATTCTTAATATTAGAGATTACTCCTTGGTTCTAAGAATATATTATTTATTAAATAAAAAGAAATAATTATTATTCAGAATAGGGCCTCGGAGCTCCTGAGGTTTTATATATTGTATTTAGTTAGCAGGCAGTAATAAGGCTGGTTAGCCGAGTCCTCTAGTAGGGGACTTGTCCTGTAACAAGATTAAATAATTAAAATATTAATAAATATAATTATATAATTATTACTAATTCTTCTCTATATAGCTAGATTAAGAAATTATTCTTTAAAAGATATCTCTCTGATTCAGAGATTTTATATATTATATATAGAGTGGGTATACCTGACTATTATACCTGACCATTAACCTGACCGTTAACCAGTAGTTAGATTAAGATATAAGAATTTCTTTAACTGTCCAGTTAAGATTAGATTATAATTAAAAGATTATTTTAATAATTATTAATCTTCTCTAACTACAGGTCAGGAAGATCAGGTATAACAGATAAATTAATAATTATAAATTAATTTATAATTTTTATATATTTCTTATAATATTATTATTGGTGCTACCAGTGTGGATGATGAATAAAATGTGTTATTATCTTTCCTTAGTTGTTATCTCTTTACTCTAAACTAATGGCGGGGAGGTTGGCCTTTCTTATAGAGTAGCTGCTGGTAGCAGAATTATCTGTAGAATTTAAAGATTTATCTAAATATTGGTATCCAGCACCAACAATTTTCTCTTTATCAGAAATAAAAGAAAAAGAGCTAATAATATGATATAAAAGAAAGAATATTTATTAATAACTATTTATTTAAATAGGGCAGCTTTGTTTAATATAATCCAGCTGTTTGCTCAGCTTAGTAAAGTATATATAAATAGTTTTAAATAATTCTAGAAATTATATGGTTATGTTATCTTAAATAAATTATTATAATTTAATATTACTAATAAGTATCTGGACTGTAGTAATATTAATACTGGGATATAGTTTAATAATAATACTATAATTAATAGTCAAGTTTTTCTTAGTAGTATGTATATAATACTAAATAATCTATTATAAGTAATATATAATATAAACTACAGCAGTTGCCTTATATCTATATTATCTATTATTTAGATTAGTAATATATTTTATAAGAGAATTAGTGTCTTTGATAATAAATTTAATTTTAATATATAATATAATAAACTGAGTAGTAAGCAGTTTAATAATTAGTCTAGTAATAGGTTTGATTTTAATATATAGTATAGTAGATTAAGTAATAAATAATTTAATAATTAGTTTAATAGTAGGTTTGATCTCGATATGTAATATAATAAATTAAGTAATAAGTAGTTTAATAAATAATCCAGTAATAGATTTAATAATTAATTTTATAATAAATTAAGTCACAAGTAGTTTAACAGCAAGTAGCTTAATAATTAATTTCTTATTTTCAGAATAATTAATTAAATCTAAGAATATAATATTGGATATATTATATATAAAAATAAAGTCTTAGATTAAGACAGTAAGATTTAATAATAAGAACTAGTCTGATAGAACAGCCTGTTTAATAATAATATTAATTATTATAAAACTTATAATAGAATATCTGATAAGATATTAAAAGAAAAGATTATTATTTATAAACAGAGAATTATTACTTAACAGAAGATTATTACTTAATAGATAAAATAATATAACTGATAAAAATATTAGACTAAGATCAGAAAAAAAATAATATAATATAAAAATAAGATTATAGAATAATAAATAATCAGTACTAACTGACTGACAAGTTATATACTAAATAAATATAATATAAATATTATTAGTTTTAATTAACTGATAAATAGTTAGCTTAGTAAGAGATTAATATAATTTATTTTTATTAATCTTATTAATATTATTATCAGCAGTGTTGTATTTATTATCTATATTTATATTATTTTTAAAGATAAAAATACTATTCTAAATTATAAGTTATAATTTTATATTGATTCTTATGATAATAAATCTTATTTTATTAATTTTAAAAAATAATATAATTATTATTAGCCCTTCACGCCACATATAATTTAAGAATTAAAAAGAATAACTATTATATATAATTTCTAAATATTAATATAAGTATTTCTATATATCCTGTTTAGTATTTTTTATAATAATTATAAATATATCTTTATTAATAATCCTAAGCTTGTGGATCAGGTTAAACTTTTATATAATTAATTTATATTAAAAATTATATATCAAGTTTTTTATATAAGTTTAGATATTAAGTAACTAGGTGAGATAGATAATAAAGTTTTTTTTAATAAACTAGAGCTTTACTTTTCTACTTATATATTTTATTATTAATTAGATTATTAATTTAGTAATTATTTATTTATTAATTATAGTAAATTTTTATAGGCTGTTATCTATCTCAGGCTTTAAATAAATAAGTTCAAAGACTTATATAATAATAATATTTATATTTATTAATATCTTTAAAAGCAGGTTTGTTATTTATCTAATCTAGATAAATTTATTTTTTATTTTTATTTTTTTAAATATTTTTAGAATAACTAACTTAGTGTTCCAGAACTGGTTTTGTATATATATATATTAATCTAATTATAAATAAATTAATATATATAGAAAACAGAAGATATTATTCTTTTTAATATTATAATTTATTATATCTAGTTTATCCAGTATTAGTTTAAGTATAGTCTTATAATAATATTTAGATTCTAGAGGAAAAAATATATTTATATATTATTAATTATAATATCTTATCTTTATTAAAATATCTATAGACTTTATTTTTAATATTTTATAGATTTTACAGAATATTAAAAGATTTATTCTATATTTTCTTTTAAATTACTGGACTATTATTCAAAGCTCTTGTAAAGTATTATAGTAATATTTATATAATATATAAAAAAGATTATTAATATATTATTTAAAAATTTAAATATATGTAGCAAGGTTCAAAGTCTTATTTAATATATTATTTAATATAATTTTTTTAATTTTCTATTCAGGAATATCGGTGTCAAGATTTATAAGTATAATATTAAAAAAATAATATAATAATTATAAAACAGTAAGATATTAAATACTAAAAAAATTATATTATAAATTAATAAAGTTATTAGGTAAAGAGTCAAGATAAATATAATTATTATTTATTAAAAAAAGAAAATTTATATAAATAATAAGATTATCAAGTACAGTAATATTAATAATAAAATAAAAAAAAAGAAATATAAGAACATATTAATAAATATAATAAAGATAGGTAAGTAACTAGAATAAGATATATAAATTAAATAATAAGAAATATTAAAGAGATTATTAGTAAATAACCTATTATTTACAGTCTTATAAATAATATTTTAACTAAAAAAAATACTTTTAATTAAAGTTATAAACTAGATCTATTATATTATGAAGTTAATTTAAAAAGTATTATTAATTATATTAATTATTATAATCTTTTTATTTAATAAAATAAAGATGTTTTTCTTGACCTGCCTTTATTATAGTAGTTTTTTTATTAAATAATACTTTAATTTTATATAACTTAAACTTATCTATATTATTTTTAATATAGACTAGTCCTGATTTCTCTACTTTTTTATTAAATAAATTAATCTTGGAATAAGGTTCAAGGTGAGTTATTAAGATAATAAAATATAATTTCTAGTTTAATAAAAAATTAAGTTTATATACCAGTTACTTAATCTGCTTGATAATCTTAAATAATCTAGTATATTAGTTATTTAATTTATAAATAAATATAGCTTTTATAATATATTTTTTATATAACTTAAATATAATTAAATCATCTTTAGTGAAGATAATAAATTTATATTTTAAGTTATAAATCTTTTTTATAAATATTATTATAATTTATAAAATATCATAGACTGTAATGTAGGATAATATATTTTTATTAAAATTATTAAATAGTATAAGATTAAAGATTATAAATAACTAGATATTATATATTAGTTTATAAGATAAAGTATTAATAGATATATTTTATCTACTATTAAGAATTAACTAAATATATAATAATAATAAATATTACTCAGAAAAATCTTATAAGCTAATAATCTAGTAGTATAAATAAATCTTTATAAATTAATTAGTTATTTTACTCTGGCTATTTATTTGGTTATAATAGATTATAAAATATTAGAATTTTATTTCTAGATTTATCTAAATAATATACCAGAGTTCTTTTAGTTATTTAGAATTTTAATTATTAATAATAATATGAGGTATACCCCAGTCATCTATTATTAAATAATTTAAAAATACTTGAGTTTATTAGGTTACTGTCTAGTTTTTATTACTAAAAATAAATATTATTTATTTAGTAAATTTATTAATAATTAAATATATTATATTATACTGTCTGTCCGGCAGAGTAAGAATAATATTAATTATTATTATATAGAATAATACTGGTGGGGGTATAATTAATTAAAAAGAATTATAAATAAAATAATAATAAATATATTTCTTAATATATTTTAAATAATAATAGATATATATTTTTATTTAATACTTAATATGATTAAAAGTAAGATCTTAGAGCTGATCTAGAATATATTCTAGATCTAGATATTTTTATTAGTTATATACTAGTTTAAGAATTTTATAGAATAGAGTGTGTGGCATATAAAGACTATTATTAAAATTATATAATAAATTATTTATTTTATAGAATAGTAAGATAAGTAGATTAATAATATTCTTATTTTTATATAAAATCTACAGAATTATTAATTATTATTTATTAGTCTTGTACTTTTTTTTGATTTTTTATTTAAAATCTGGATATAGTTAGATTATATAAATTATATAATTATTATAATAAATAGTAACTAGTCTATTTTCTAGATTAATCTTAATTTTAAAGAATATTTCTAAAAAGTAAGATTCTGGTTTATTTTTATAATATAATAAAAGATAAAAAAATATATTTAAGATTAAATAGATTTTACCAGGCTTATAATAGATTTCTAACTAGAATAATTATAGATATTATAATATATATATTAAATATAGATTCAGTTTCTCTGGGAATATCATTATTATTAATTAGATTTATTTAACTATATTAATTATTTTAGTATAATTTATATAAACTACTATTTAACAGGTGGTTTTAATATAATATTAAATTTTATAAATAATTTATATAAGATTAAAGATCTCTAATTTAATCAGCTAATAGTTCTGTTCAGCTGGTATTAATTATTAAAATAAAAAAAATATTAATTAAATAATATCTTAATCCAGCAGGCCTTTTGGATTCTAATTTTTATTATATGACTTATTATTAGAAATATCAAAAATTATATAAAAAAATATATTATTATATTTTTTCTTTTTTGAAAAATTAATATTAATACATAAAATATGTGACTTGTTGAAATAAATTAATAAAAAAAAATTAATAAGTAATTTCTAAATTATTTAAAAAGTTTTCTCTTCTATTAAAAATAATTATATTATTAGTGTAGCTCTTATTTATTATTTATAAGTTTTTTTAGTAATACTAGTAGATATTATCATAGTAAGTAATATTTTATAAACTTATAATAATTTAATAATAGCAGTATATATTAGAATATATATACTTAATTATTAAGTAAATCTGATATAGTAGTTAAGATTAGATAAATTAATAAAAAATATTATATTAAAAATAACTTCTAGTTTCTTTTTTATAATAATTATTTTTAGACTATTAATATTTTAGCTAAGTAGCCGGATTATTAAAAAAGTAATATAAGACTTTTTTAGTACTAAAATAATCTATATTTTATTATATTTATAAAATAATTATTTAAAATATTTAATATAATTAATAAATGACTTGCTATAGCAGAGGAAATTATTAATATAAATATATAGAAAAATATATATATACTAAAATATATTATTAACTTAGTATTAGACATGTAGTATACTGTTAAAAAAGCTTATTAATATAATTTTAAAAAATTCTTAACTATAATAAATAATAATATTAATATATTTCTAGGATAATAGATGTACTGGCTATTAATAAAATATAAATATTATATTTATAATAAAAAGATATATATCTTTAATTATTTTAATAATAATCTTTTATTAGAATAGTACAGGATATATATTAGATATAATATTATTATTAAAATTATAAATATTAATTACAGATCAGAATTTAATTTTAGATTAATTCTTATAATATGTAGTCTTGGTTACTATAAATACTAGAATATTTATATAATAAAAGTTTTTTAAATAATCCATATAATTAAACTGAGTTAGTTTATTAAATATTTTATTAATTATATTATAATATAATTTACTAAGATTATAAATCTTAAACTATTTTTTCAGATAATCTTCCCAGCCAGATTTTATATAGATTTTAAGCTATTTATTTATAAATATTTTAATAATATCTTTATTTATCTAAATATTAGAATATAAATTATATACTTATTCAAGATAATCCTGTTTAATAGAGATATTATAAATAATAATATTATTCAGAAGTTATTTACATATTTTAAAATTAGCTTTTAATAGCTGTAATAGTTTGTTTTCTGTAGACTAGATTATTATAAAAATTATTAGATTCTTTTTAAGATTTATATTAGATATATAATAGACACTAGCGGCTTTGAATTCAGTAATATTATCTAATTATATATAATAGTTAATTATAATAAAATTAACTGTATTATTATATACTATTATATAAAAAAAATAAATATTAACTATATATATAAATAATATAATACTATAAAGTTATTTCTTTAATTTAAATAAGTAGTTTCTGTTAGTAAGTAAATCCTGGTATTATTAAATAAAGATTATAATTTTTAAATATAATTTAATTATAAAATATTTACTGGCGAACACCAGTCATAGTTAAAAGTAATAATTTAATTTAAGAGTAATAATAATAGAGATTATTATATAATTATAATTAATAATAATTACTTCTTATCAGTTATAATTAATAATAAAATCTTTTAGATTCAGTATATTAAATCTAATTAATAAATTTACTTTTAAATTATTTATCAAGTAGATCTTTAATATAATTTTTATAAGAACTAGTTTATTTTATTATTAGATAATAAAATAAATATTAAGCAGTATATATTTAGTATTTATAAAATTATTTATAATACTGCAGATTAATATTAGTATATATTTAAAAATATTCAGATTTAAAACTTATTTTCTTATAAATTATTAATTTATAATATTTATTATATAACTAGTGTCCAAGTAAACCGGTTAAATATTATTTAATATAGAGATAAAAACTGCTTTTATAATAATATATTATTAATTCTTAAAGGAACAGCTGCTGATCAGGTTTAGTAAATAATTAATATTAAATTTAATAATATATATAAGAGAATTAATATAATATATTTATATTTTTTTTAAATAATCTTTTAAATAGGCATATATAGTATTATTTAATAAGAAACTTTCTATATAATAATAATATTAGATATTATTTTAGTTATTTTTATTATTAATTAATTCAGGTTCTCAGCCTGATTTATTATTATTTTAGTAATTCTTATTATATTTATCTAGTTAATAATTATTATTATTATAATATTATTATTTTATGTTTATTTCTTTTTCAGCTTTATTATAATAATTATTTTTTTTATAATTATTTATATCTGTATTATGGTATACTCTGTACTGTTATTAATAATAATTATTATTATTATTATTATTATTATAATTATTTTTATTATAGTTATTTTCTTAGGGGCAGAAGTAGATTACAGTATTATAATTTTATTAATTATAATTATTATCTTAAGATAATATATTATTTTACTAATTTTATGTATTTTTCTAGTTATTTTATTAATTCTTATAGCTTTACTAGTTTCTGTTTTATTAGTTATAATCTTATTATATATTATTTTATTACTAAGAGTACTGGTTACTATTACTTTACTAGTTATTATTATTTTACTAATTCTATTAGTTACTATAGCTTCGGTTTATAATATATAGATAATAATTATTATAACTAGTAAAATTAATATTATTATTATTTTAAAAATAATAATTATTCTGGGGATAACAGGATACAGAATTCTATTTATTCTTTTAGTTTATTAACTTATTAATAAGAAATTAAATAAATTCTAGAATTATTATTAAAGCAGAGAATTTATTAATTAATTCTTAAAATTAAATATTTATATATTATCAGGCACGTAGAACCAGAAAATAAAAATTATTATTATTATATTAATAAGTAAGTTTTATTAGTTAGAAAATATAGATAAAAGAAGAATGATTTATATAAATATTATTAATTATATAATAATAATTTTTTAATTATTATTAGGTATAATTAGATAACAGGCAGAATCTGTTTTCTAGTTATTTATAAAGTAAGTTAATATTATTTAATTAAAGTAAGACCTGTTAAATATCTAGACTTAATTTATTTAATTATTAATTAAGAGCTTTGCTATAGAAGTATATATTAATATTTTAAATAATTTTCTAAGAATTTTTTGTGATTATTAATTATTACAGTTATTTAATAAATATATAGATTAATTTATATCAGATCTTATTATTCTTATTAATAATATCTTTATATTCCCAGTTTACAGACATATTAGGATAGAAATAATTAATATTAATTATATATTAATAATTAAATCTTTATTTATTATTATTCCTATTATTATTACTATTATTATTTATATTATTATAACTATAACTGTACCAGTTAAGATATCTATTATTATAATATTTATTATTTTGATAGTTATTAATTTAATATAATTTATAAAAATAAGACTAATACAGGTCATAAAAACAGGATACTGGATATTATTATAACTGGTAAAATAATAAATAATAAATATTAAATAATATATTATATATATTCTTTAGTTATACTTAAGAATCAGGTATAATATCAGGTCTGGTTATTAAATTAGATAATAATAATAGTTATTTAGGTATAATATTAAGTTTAATTATTAAATTAAATAATAATAATAATTATTATTATATTTAAGTCAGAATATCCATGACTATCTGAATTATTATTTATTTTAGATAATTAGTCTGGACTGGTATAAAATCTGCTTGTTTATAATTAAGAGTTTATCTTTATATTAGAGATAAGTTTAGTAAAAAATAATTCTAATTTTACTGTTAATATTATAGAACAGCTAGTATTTAAATATCTATTATATTTATAAAAATTATAATATAAGTATTTAGATGGTTGTCATCTATAATTAAATAATTAAAATTAAATAAGAGATTTAAGATTAATATTAACAGAATAGACTTTGTTGATAGTTTTTTAATAAAATAATAAGATTAGAATAATATTCCTAGTTATTATTTATTTTATTTAATAATATTTTCTGGTTTGATAATGTTTTCTGGTTGAGTAAGATTTTAAGATTATATAATATTTAGTAGTTTTATAAGATTTTAGTATCTTTGATTTTCTTATAGTCTTTCTTAGAGAGATAAATTTATTTTCTGAATATAAGATTTATTAAATAGTTATTTTCTTTATTATATAGGTATTAGTTATAATTCTAGTATTATTATAAATATATTAACCAGTATTATTAATTATTTAAATAAATATTTTCTAGAGATTATATCCCGCGGTAGTTCAGCGAAAGATTTTTATAATATATTTTATAATAATAATATATCTGTATATCTTATCAGTGAAATAAATAGTATTATTTAAATATATTTCCTGACTATAATATTAAATATTTTTTTTAAATATATCTAATTATTTGGATATAATGTAAAGTTTAAAGAAAAGAAATATTAATATAAAATTTTAATTAAATATAAAGTAAGATTAGATAATTATTATTTTATAAAACTGTGCTTAATATTAATAAAGATCTGTAATTAATAGACTAGAAGAATAGTATTTAAATTTATAAGATTATATTAGATTAGATTATTAAATAAGAAGTTAATTGCGGTTATTCTACTTTATTTAAATTTTCTATATAATAAATAATTCTTTAATCTCTTGGATTAAAAATAAGAATATACTACTATATTAGTATTATTAGTATAGATAATAAATAAAATATATTATTATTTTTTCTTAATTATTATCTCTTTATTTTAAATTAATAGCAGGAAGGTTAGTCTTTCTTACAGGGTGGCTACTGGTGGCAGAACCATCTGCAGAATCTAAAGGTTCGCCCAAGTGTTGGTGTCCAGCACCAACAATTATACCAAGAATAAGATTATATAAAATATTATATTTATGAGATATCATAAGTAATATATTATTTATTAATTATATCTGATATTATCAGCTAGTAAAAGTAATAAAATAAATTCTATATTAGACTTTTATAGAAAATCTTAGTTTTTAAAAAAAAAATATTATTATATCTATACTAGCTTTAAAATATTAATAATATAATTATAATTATTATCTATTTTATTCTTTATATTATCCAGGGTAGTAATTATAATAATAAAAATATTATATAATTTAAGTATCTATTTATATCTAGATATATATAATATTAGTTAACTTAAATAAAAATAGATTTTTTAATAATTTATTTTCTGTATTATTATCAAGATTATCTATATTCTTATTATTACTAATATATAATATTGTTATTAACTTGTTATTATTATTTTTATTAATTATAAATATTAGATTTAAAATATAATTATCCAGAATACTCTAATATTCTTAATTTATAATAAAATAATTAATATATATCTAGAATATAAATATTTTAATAATTTCTAGAAGTAGACAGCTCTAATAATAATAAATATTTTAAGAACTATTAAATAAATACTTAATATTAATATTATTAATTATAATTATTAAAAAGTCCCTGGCCATATAATAAAAAATAAGAAATTAATTATAATATAATTTTTAGTAAAAAAGAATATCAGAATATTCTATTATTTTTAAAAGAATTTAATATATTATATTTATATTATATAGCTTGCTCTAAGATCTAGAATATTATTTTTTATATATTTTTAATATTAAGATAAGTTTTGAATTTCTTAAAAATCTCTATATAAAATAAGAATTTCTAGTATTTTAAAATATTATAAAAAATCTTGTCCAGGCCTGAAAATATACTAAAAATAATAAATAATATATTAATAATAAGATTTTACTAGTAGTAGAAGTTAAAAATATATTTAAAAATAATTTAATAATATTAATATTAATTAATATTATTTTTTAACTAGATACCTGTTCTGAATTTTTTAAGCTTTAATATAAAATTAAGAATAATTATAATTATATAAAGATAATTTTTAGGTCTATAAATATAATTATAATATTTTTAAAATTTTTTATATATTTTTTATAAATTTTAAAGAATCTTCTGCTTCCAGAATATTTATTTTTATATTAATTAATTAATAAATTAATCAAGATAATTAAATAAATTATTATAAATATTATAAATTTTATAAATTATAGGCCCTCTATTCTCTGATAAATATAAAATAAAAAAATAAAATAAATATAAAAATTTAAAAAAATATTTTAACTATTTTTATTTTATTAAAATAAAATATAAATAATTAATATTATTATTTTTCTAGTATTAGATAAAGCACTTAATTTTCTAGTATAATTTAAAAATATAATAAATTATTAAATAAATTAAATTCTATTAAATCTTATAGTCAAGGAAAAGAAAATATATTAAATAAATCTTTAATTATTAAATAATCTTAAATTTTTACCAGTATTGAGGACTAGTATTTATAAATTATATTATTTTTTAAATCTATAACTAAAGATTAGAATTTATAATATAGTTTTAAATTAATTAACCAGATTTCTAAATATTTTTTATAAAATCTTAATATATAATATAATACAGGGGATTTCTGTATAAAACTTTTATAAAAAATATTTTAAATTTTTTATTTAATTATTTTAAAATATTTTAATATATATTTTTTTAATTATCTGTAAAATTCTAGAAATAATTTTAAATTATTTATTACTATTTTTCCAGATATAATTAATAATTTTATTAATAGTCTTAATACAGAGTTTCTAAAATAAGATATTAACAGAAAGCTGAATAATATAAATAAGATATAAAATATAATATTAATTTTAAATAATTTTTATAAGATTAGAATTTACCAGAAATTTATTAAAATAGAAATTATTATTAAGTTAATCCCAGAGATTAGAGATAATAATATAAAATATAATATTATTATTAATTATATTATTAGTAATCATTTCTAACAGCTAATAAGTTAATTAATATTTTTATAAAATTTTTATAATTAATATAACTAGATTTTTATTAGTATAAATCTTTAATATTAGTTAAAATTCTAGTAAAATCTTATAATAATCTAGATCTTCTATCAGAAAATATCTAATTAAAATAAAAAAATTTTTTTAATTAAAACTAGTCTAATAATTAATTATAATAAATATTCAGTCTGTATCTGAAAATCTTGATAATAATTATATATATATTTTTATTAATAATTTTAAAAAATACTCTTTAACACTCTTCTGATTAAATATATAAAATTTTTAAGAAAATATTAAAGTAATAAGATTAATTATTTATTAAAATTAAATATATTTAACAGTATAAAATAGCAGGCAGTAAATAATAATAAATTATAAAATTTAATTAAGAAAATCCTGATTATTATAAACTATAAGTTTCTAAAATCTTGATTAAAAATTAATTTTTAAAATAATTAATAATAAAAAAATATTTAATATAAATATATTTATATTAATTCTTTAATTAATATCTGTTTAATTATTTATCTAGAAATAATTAATCTTAGATTTTTATAATTTTTATAAATATAGTAATTTATAAAACTAGTCCTGGAGTAATTAACTCCTGGATATTATAATATATATAAATATAAGATATAAAAAATATAAAAAATTTTATTTAAAAATAATATATCTTTTTTAAAGCTATTCTATATTATTATCTTTTTTTTATTTTAAAATTAAAATAATAATTTTCTGGCCTGTAAGCAAGTCTGATTAAAAAATATATTTTATTATTAATTATAAAAAATAAAGATCTTTTTCTGAAGAACTAGATATAAGATAATTTTATAATACTTTTTAATATTCTTAAAATTAAGATTAAAGGAAGATACAGCATAGAATAAAATATTAATTATAATAAATAAATAATTAATTATTAAAAAAGTCTGAGATACAGAAGAAGAAGATTTAATAAAATTCTTTATAAAAAATAAATTTAATTAATTTATTATATTAAATATATCTATACAGGTAGTATAGGAGGGGAATAAAAAAAAGAAAAATTCTATATAAATTATATAATATATATTAATAAATATTAATTTATTATATAATATTCTATGATAATATATTATAATTATAATTTAATTAACTATATCAGATTATTAATTATATAATATATTATATATTAACTTACTTCTCTCTTTTATTTTAATCTTATATATATTTTATTTATTAGATTTTATTTATTATTCTCTTACTTTAATCTTATATATATTTTATTTAGTAGATTTTATTTACTATTCTCTTATTTTAATTTTATATATATCTTACTCAGTAAATCTTATTTATTATTTTTTTATTTTAATTTTATATATATTTTTTTTAGTAAATTTTATTTATTACTCTTTATTTTCTAGAACTTAACTATATTTTTTTTTTATTTTTATATAAATTTTTTTTCTTCTTTTTTTTCTCTCTTCTTTTTAATCTATTATTAATCTTTTATTTATTATTTTCTATACTCTTCTCTTATTTTTTATTTTCTTATTTTATTTATTATTTTTTATTATTTATATCCCATGCCTCTTCTTAAGTATTTAATTTTTTATTTATTATTTTTTTTATTAGACTTATCTTTGATATTTTAAATTATATTTTTAAAATATTCTATATTTACAGAATAACTGAAATAAAAAATATTTTCTAAAATAATAAAATATTTAATTTTATAAGATATTTATAAAAAATCTTTAATTAATAAATAACAGGTCCAAATTCAGATAATATATTTAAAAATAAGTTAAAAAAACTAGATCTTAAAAAAAAAGATCTAGCTTATAATATATCTTATTTTTAATTAATTTTAAAAAATAAAAAATCTGGTTAGTCTTCAAGCTAATTAAATTATTTTAAATTAAATTTTAAAATAACTGTCTATCTTATATTAATAATTATAAAAATAATAAAAAAAAATTAGATTTAATTAAGTCTAAGAATTACTATAGCTTAGAAAGAAGAAAGATTAATATAAATATTCTTAATTTATTAATTATAATAAAAATAAATAAAATATTAAGAATTATCTAGTCTGCTTTCTTTACTAAATAAAAAATAAGAATTTATTATCTAATTAAAATATTTTTTATAAAAAAAATATTTTTAACTTAGATATAGATCATGTAGTTTAAACTTTAAAAAAAATATTAATTAAAATATATATATTTAATTAAATTAATAAATTAATAAGAGGCACAGCTATTTTTAAAATTTAAAAAAATAAAAAATAGCTTTAATTAATATTTTTTAAAAAAAATTAATATAGAAACCCCCTTGGCAGTCAATTTTAATAAATATAAAAATAATATTTATAAGAATAAATACTAGACTAATAAATATTTTAAAAAAAAATTATTCAAGAAAAAGCTGAGAAGAAAATAAATAAAATTATTTAATAAATATTTAATAAAAATCTCAACAAGTTAACTGCATTTTTTAGTAATAATAATATTATAAATTTATAAAATATAATAAAAAACAGCTTTAATTATAACTAGACTAATAAATAAACTGAAATCTTTTTTTAATTTAATAATATACTTATACTAAAATAAATAATAATACTTAACTATAAGTCTATAATCTATAATTCTACTAAAATATATTAAAAAGTAGTATATATTAATATAGCCCTTTATCTAATAATTTATAAAAATAAAAAAATTAAAAAATTCTTTAAAAATAATAAAACAGTTAATACTGAGCTAGAAGATAAAATAATATAATTAAAGAAAAATACTGATAATTTTATTTTTAATAATAATATTTATAAAATCTTTAAAAACTTTAAGATTCTAGTAATTATAACTTCTATTAAAAAGACTCTTTTAAAAGTAATATCAGAGAATATTAATTATTTATATAAATAATAAAAATAATTAAATAATAAAGATTTTTAAATAGACTACAGCCCAGAGGAACTTATTTAAATTAATATTAATAATATAATTAATCTCTGGATACTAAATATAATCTATAAATATATTTTAAAATTCTAGTAGAGACTAATTATTTAAAGACTTTAATATATCTAGAATAACTAAATAATAAAAGATATAATTTTTATAGATTTTATAAGATTTAGAAAAATAATTAAAACTATTAACTTTATTCTAATAGTAAATAAATTTTATAAAAAATTCTAATATTAAATAAATATAGCTAATACCTAGTAGATTATCTGAGAAAAAAAAAAGCTATAAAATAAAAAATAAATTTTTAATAAATTAATATTAATTATTATATCTTTATATTTAATAAAATAATAATTATTTAAGCTCCATAATTTATCCAGTAAATTAGATATATATATTTATTATAATAATAATTAATTATAAAAAAATAATTCTTTTTATATTTATAATTATCTTACCAAGAACCATCTAATATTTACTAAAATTAATAATTAATATTTTATAATTCTAATAATATATAATACTCTAAAGAAAAGACATGGACTTTTAACTGTATTTAATTAATTTAAATTAAAATATTTATAAAAATTTAAATTAATTAATTTTATATTAGTTAATTTTCCTTATAAGCTCAGCAGATATTTTAACTTAATTATTTATAATAAAACTTATTATTTAAGAAATAATATATTAAATATTTTTTTAACTATAAGATAACTTAAGGATAGTTTTAATTTATTAATTATTATTATTTTTTTTAATACTTATAACTCAGATTTTAATAATTATTTTTATTTATTATTATATAATAAATCTATTTCTGCTTACCTGACTACTGAATAAATAATATTTAATTAAATATATTTATTATTTTTTAATTTTTTTTAAAAGTATATTTTCTTATAAATTATTAATAATATAATTAATATAATCTGTATACAGGCTCTTCTGAAAAAATTAATAATATATTATATAATAATTTTAGCTATTCTTATTAATAATAATTATATTATTAAACAGGATATTTCTCTAATTATTAAAAAAATTTTTAAAGTCTTATTTTTTAAGAAAGAGTTAGAGACCTATAAAATTTATTAAAAAAAAAAATAAAAAAATATTAATTTTAAATTATACAAACCTCCTGGTATCTAAGTTTTAATAAATTATATAAAATTTATATAAACTAGTACTAGAAGGCTTTTAGTTAAGATTTATTATATTATAAATTCTAGTAATTATAAAGAATATAATAAAAAATATTAATATTATAAAAAGAAAAAGCTTAATCCCAACTTTTCTAGTAAAGTTTAAGAAGTAAAAAATAATAATTAGAAATAATAAAATATAATAATTTTATTAATAATTTATAAAATTATTTAAAAATAATCTTAAATAAAATACAGCAAGACTAGCCAGTATATTTAAAAAATTATTTAAAATATAATTTATAATTAAAATTTTATATAACTAAATTTTTATATAAAAAAAAAGATATTAATCTAGATCTTTTTTTCTAGAGAAAAGATCTATATATATATAATATTAAAGTCTATGGGATTTAACTATATAATATTATATAATAATTTAAATAATAAGAAATATTATAAATTAATAACCAGCTTTAATAAAAAGCATGACTTTAATATAATATTTATAATATTATATATAATAAATTCTACTGGATTAAATCTACAGAAATACTATAAGAATATCTATCTTTTCTTAATAACTCTTGCTTGAGCTATAATTAAATAAATAATTAATTAAATAAATAAAATAAAATAAATATAGGTAATATAAATCTTTAATTATTAAATATTTAATTTTTTTTAAATTATACTAAATAACTAAGTAATCTAAAAGATTTTTTTAAAAATAATAATAAATATATTATCCTCACTATTTTTCTTACTAGAACTAAAAAAGGATTTTATTAAGATTAATTATTAAATTATTAGAAATAAATAATTATTATATTTTAAAAATATTAATAAAAAGCAGGAAGATAATATTAATAATTTAAAAAAATTTTTAAATATAATTATAACTTTACTAAAA
Source organism: Aspergillus costaricaensis CBS 115574 (assembly GCF_003184835.1). Lineage (NCBI taxonomy): Eukaryota > Fungi > Ascomycota > Eurotiomycetes > Eurotiales > Aspergillaceae > Aspergillus > Aspergillus costaricensis. The sequence continues at coordinate 59,066 of NW_020291845.1, forward strand.
AGTACAGAATATAATCTAGAAAAAAAATATTAATATAAAAATAAAAAATTAAGATATTAATAAATCTTATATAAAAAAAATATTTTTACTAAAATTTTATTAATTAAAAGGACCCTGACTAATATCTTAAATAAGATTATTAAAAATAAAATTATTAAAGATAAGACTTCCTAGAATAAGAAAACAGGTAAAAAAACTGCAGATAAAAATAAAAAAATTATTAAAAAAAAATATAAAAGATAAATACTGAGCTTTTCTAATAATAATATATATTTAATTAAAAATAAATAAATTAATATTTTATTATTAAATTAATTATATAAGTCTTTTATAGAAAGTTCCTATTTTCTGTATATTAATATACGTTATTTTATTAAAATATTATAAAATATTTTTAATTTAAAAAAAATAAAATATGGATAAGATAATTTTTATATAAATAAAAAATATATATTAAAAAATATATATTATCTTAATATCTTGGATAATACACCAGATATAAATATTATTTTATAGATTAGTTATTTAAAGTCAGTAATAAAAATAAATAATAAATATTTTTTTTATTTTTTTATTTCTAGTATAGAGCAGAAATCTATTACTTATAATACTAATATTATAGATAGTAATATTATTCTCAAGAATTAATTAATAGATATAGATATTTTTATCCAGATTTTAAATCTGAATATACTAATAAACTTATCTTAGTTAAGATAAATTATAATATTATTAATTAAAATTTTATATATATAATTATATTACAGACTGCCTGTATAAGTATTCCAGACTTTAATTATATTATTTTTTAAATTAATAATTATCTATTTTTTTTTATAATAAAATATAATACTAGTCATGTTATTTATATAACTATTAAAGATTATAATTAAATTAAAATTAATAAATTTAATATTATATAACTTAATATTATTATAACCAGCAGCTACTAAATACTGTTTATTAGAAATAATATATAAGTAATTAATCTAAGAATTAGAATACTTTATAATATATAAATATATTTTTAATAAGGCCTCCCAGAAACTCAGCTAGATTAATAATAATAATAATAATAATTTAAAAAATATAAATAATATAATATTAATTAATTTTTTTAAATTATATTAAAAATTATATTTTATAGTCAGAGCTGCCGGTAGCTAGAATAATATAAATTTAATATTTTAATTTATAAAGAAAAAATACTATCTAATAAAATAAATATTTAAAATAAATTTAATTTATAATATTTATTTTGAAGACTTTTAACACTTATTAAAAGTATATTTTAATTATTATAAATTAAAAAATTATATAAAATCTATAATAAGTTAAATAAATTACTTATATAATATAAAAAATATTATATAAGATATATATTATTAAAACAGGACTATATATATATATATAATATAAATATTTTATATAATAAGCAGAATTTAGATCAGAAAAATTAATTTTAACTAATATTAAAGATTATCTTAGATTTATTAAATTAATAATATATAAAAATAGTCCTCCTGTCTTTATTATACAGGTTTAATAAATTATAAATATTAATTTTAATATATTTATAGATAAAGATATAAAAAGATAGATTAAATAGAGATTAATCTGAGTATATCTTAATTATACTAATATTTAAATAAATATAATAGACAGATCTTAACACTAAAACTAGTTAAAATAATTAATTATTCTAATTTTAGCTATACTGCAGTCAGGTATAAAGATTCTTTTAATCTAACTATTAATCTGACAGTCAGGTATAAGAATTACTGATAATCTGACCTGACCTGGCCATTGCCCACTCTAATTATATAAGATAAAGATTACAGAATCTTTATATAAATATTCTAATAGATTTATACAGAATAAAGCCTTATATAATAAATAAATAATTTTAATAAATATTAATTTTAAAAAAATATAGCTATAAAATATCTATTTAAAATATATAATAAAAAAATTATTTAAGATTACAGACAAGAGCTTTTATTTACTTATATATATAATAAATATCTTATTATTCTAAGATTTATATAAAAAATAATTATATATAAATATTTTATTAACTAAGATTTTTTTTTAAATAATAATTATATAATATTTATTATACAATCACATCTGAGGCTATATAATAATAAAAAAATAATATATAATAAAATTATAGTTTATATATAATTCCTGGACTAGATTATATCTAGTTTATAAATAATTATATAAAGCTAGATTTATATAATATTTAAATTTATATAATTATTAATATATACTTTTATTATATTATCTAGATTTATATTAATATTAATACTTATATATTAGTTAGTATTATATAGTAATATCTTAATACTATATATAAATAAAAGATTATCTGTAATAAGATCTATTTAAATTATAAATTAAAAATATTTTTATTTACTAAAATTTATTATTATTTTTAAAAAATATATAAGCTAGAGATTAAAATAATATAGTATTATATTTTTAAATCTAGTACTATAAATTAAAGAATTATTTCTTAGTAAATATAATTAAGTAAATTATTATTTTTTTAATATTATATATATACAGACAGACTAATTTTTAATTATTTTTATATTAATTAATATAGAATTTCTTTAAGATCTTAATTAAAATAAAAGACTTTTTTAAAAATATAATTCCAGATTAGATTATTTTATATATAATTTATATATTTATTTTTTAGATATATATCTTGTTATATGTACATACCTGAAACTAATATAATATTTAAAAATAATAAAAAAGACTATATATTATCTTTAATTAATTATTTATAAATTATTATTATTTAAAATATATAATTAATTAAGGTTTTCTTATACATGAAGAATCTCTTCAGTAGTTAAAAAACTCTGTATAAGACTAGAATATAATTAAATATTTATTTATAAAGATTTTAAAATAATATTAGAGAATTCTACTAGAACTGGACTTTAATTCTGAAAAACTATTATTAATATATTCAGATAAAATAAAATCTTCTTTTTATATAATCTGTTTTAGTTTATAAAAATAAATAATAATATATATAAAATCAGATACTAAGCCTGATCTAATATTATCTGAGATATTAATTAAGATTTTTAATTAGATTAAATAACAGAAATTAGAGTAGTTATTTATAATAATTAAATATTTTTTATTTATTATTTTTTCTACTTTACTGTTTATTTAAAGTTTTAAAATCTTATTTTTTTTTATATAAAATAAGAATTAATATTTTTTATACAAGGTATTACTTATATAAGATATTTATTATATAAAATAACTTTTTTCTAGACTGTTTATTATTCTATTACTAGTTAATTTTATTTTATTTATTATCAGCAGTATCTAACCTGTTATATAATTAATTTTTTATCTTAATAAATTATTTATATTAATTTTATTATATTATTTAAATTATAATCTGTATAATCTGTATAATCTAGCTTGTATATATAAATTATTTTATTTAATAATAATTCTTATATAATAATATTTAGAGAAGAGAATATCTATCAGAATATTTTCTTATATAAAAAGATTTTAAAAAAACTAGTTAATATAAAGATTATTATTTATTTTTATCTGTATAATATACAGGAAGAAAAATCTAAAAATAATATTTTAATTATTATATATATTTTATTAGATTTAATTTTCTATTCTTAATATTTATATAATATTAATCTTATTATTTTATAGAATAGATACAGACTTATATTAATAATTATATACTTTATAATCTTAATAATTTTCTTTAAGATAAACTGTTTTTTTTAATAATTAATTATATATATATATATAATATAGAGAATTATTTCTGTTTATTAATAAAGATTATAAAAAAATAATTAGTTTTTCTATCTCTAACAGCTAGAGATAATATAAAGATTCTAGATTTCTTAAAAAAGTAGTTTATATTTATCTACAGATTATACTAGATTTATATAATTATTTAATATTATATAATATTTTTATTTATTATAGATAAGGCAGAGGAGACTAGAATTAAAAAAAAAAGATTAAAAAAAAGATTATTAAAAAAAAGAAGTTAATTATATAAAAAAAATTAATTATATAAGATAATTAAGATAAGTTTAATACTTTAAATATTAAGATAAAAATATTAAATATTTTATTAAAGTATTAATTATCCCAGTCTCCCTCTTTATTTTATTATATAAGAAAGAGATATATAATCAGAAAGAATAATAGAAATTAAATAATTAAATATAAATTATTAAATTTTTAATTATATACTACTTTACTAGATAGTAGAATGTGATAGAACAACCCAACTGTTGGAGCCTTGGGCATCAAAATGACATATTAAGATGATTATAAGAATCATGAGATCATTAATAGTAGTTTTATAGCTTATTAATACTTATAAGATATTAATTCCCCTGTAAGAAACTACTAATCTTCTAAGAATTAGTCTATTTTATAGATATAGACTATCTTTATTTTTATTATATTAATTTACTATATTTTATAGCTGATTTCTTATCTAATTAACAGGCTTTTTATTTTAACAAGTAGATTTTATTATATTCTAATCTTTTTTATTTTAATTATCTAAGAAAGATACCATTTCTTAAAAATAATAAAGAAAAAGAAATATCTAATAATTATATTAATCTAAAATTATTCTCAAATACTATTTCTACTATTAAGAAAATCTAACAGTTAAAAGATTATATCTATTAATTAAAACAGGCTATTAATTTATAAAAAAAAATAACTTATTTTTAAAAAAATAATTCCCCGGGTAAGATCTTTTCTAGGTACTATTAATTTTCTTTTAAATTAAAAAAAGATAAGAAAAAGATTAAGTTTAAAGATATTCTCTACTTTATTTTAAACTTTAATCTTTAAAAGTATTAAGAATAGATTACTAATCTAGAATATATATTTTAAAAAGTTTTTAAAAAGTATTTTTCTGAGAAGTATAAGATACTTATTATTATTAATTATATAGATCCTGCGTGTAGGCAGAGATAATATTATTTTATTAATAATAAAAATTTAGAAATAAAATAATTTTTTAAAAAATTATAATCTTAGTTTAAAGATTAGACTCTTATTCTAATCTAGAATATTATTATTTTTTAATCTAATACTATAGCTTAACTTAAACAGGCTTACTAGTAATATAATTAAGATTTAAGAAAGTTTTATACTTATCTTAATATTTTAAAATAATATTTTTCTTATCAGGCAGAGAAAGAAAGAGTCTTATTATATTTTATTAAATTATTATCTAATCTTAATTATTATATTCAGGAATATATTTCTTATTTATTAGAAGAATAGGATAAAATAGTAACTATTATTATTTATTATTATAAATTATAGAGTAATAGACAGAAATATAAATAAAATAATAACTAATTTAGTAATTATAAACTATATAAATATTTTTAAGATTATTTTAATAGACTCTTTAAAGAAGATATATTAAACTGTAAGAAAAACCCTATTAGAAAAAATAATAATTAATTATAATATTTTATATATAATAATATTCAGTATTTTATAAATTAATATTTTTCTAGAAGTAAGAAAATTTAATCTGCTAAAATCTATTAATATTTATTAGATTCTGAGAGAAAAGTAAAGAAATTAAAATAAATTCTATAATTTTAATTTTTTTATTTAAAATAAAAATTATTTATTATTTTTATATCCCTATTCACATTTGAAATAGTCTTGAAATATTTATAGATTTAGATAATTATACTGAAGTAGATATTATTAATTATTAATTTATTAAAATATATTATTTCTAATATACCCCGGTTACTGTACTTAGAATTAAAACTGTTAACTAGATTACTATTTCTATTTATAATATATAGAAAATTCTTATTATTATTACTAATTTACAGGGGAGCACCTGTATTTTTAAATAATATTATATAAAGATTAATTAAGATCCTTACTTAGAAGATAATTTGATTTTATTATTAATAATTATATTTCAAGATCTTTATATTAATTTATTAGTATAAAATCAATAATAATAATTTAGTATATTATTTATTTCTTTTTTTTTATTACTTAATTTAATAAAGCAGTCTAGAACTTAGTAAGAATATATATTATTATCAAGCTTTCTAAAAATATTTAGCTACTGGAGAAAAGGCCTTATAATTTATTTTTAAATTTAAAAATAATTTTAATTAAACTCTAAGAATTCTGAGATATATTCTTTATAAATTTTTTTTAATAATTTCTCTCTTATAGCCCTGCAGATTATATTATTAATATTTAATTTAATAAAATATTTTCTTATAAATCTATATACTTCTTATCAGAAATTAAACTCAAGATCTTATAAAAATATATTAAAAAGAATCTAAAATTAAATTAAATTTAATTTTCTAAGAATCCTACAGGGACTTTTATTTTTTTTATATTTAAAAAAAATAGTAATTTATATCTTTATATAAATTATAGGAATCTTAATAAGATTTTAATAAAAAATTATTATTTTTTATCTTTTATTTTAAAGATTCTTGATAAAGTCTCAGATAATAAATATTTTTTAAAAATTAATATCAAGAATACCTACTACTGAATCTGTATTAAGAAAAATAATAAATAAAAAATAATATTTTATATCTAATATAGCTACTTTAAATATACTGTTATATTATTTAAATTAATTAATACTTTTATAATATTCTAGAATTATATGTACACGGCACTTCGTGGACTTTTTAATAATTTTTATATAATATATTTTAATAATATTCTTATTTTCTTATCTAATAATAAATCTTATATAAGATATATTTATTAAATATTAAAAAGACTCTAAGAAGCTTAATTTTATACTAAATTATTTAAATATTTATTTTATTAATCTTAAGTTAAATTTCTAGAATATATTATTAATACTGATAGAATATCTATAGATTCTTAATAGGTAAATAATATTATTTTATAACTAATTTCTGAAAGTTACTATAATATCTAGATCTTTTTAAGATTCTGTAACTTCTACTGTTAATTTATTTAAAATTATTTTTAAATTATTTTATCTTTTATCTTCTTACTTTACAGAGCAGTTAATAATTAAAAATCTAGAAAAATTTATCTAAATTTATATAAGCAACTTGTCTTTTATTATTTAATTATTATTTTTTAATAAATATTTTTATTAATATACTTTAATCCTACAAAATCCTGATATCTAGAAACTGATATATTAAAGAAAGAAATAAGTAATATTTTATTTTAATCTGATAATAAGAATATATTTTATTTAATTACTTTCTAGTCTTATAAGGTCTCTAGTACTGAACTAAATTATAATACTTTAAATTAAAAGTTATTTATTATTATTTATTTTTTTAAATAATAGTAACAGTATTTTGAAAATACTTTTTAAATTATTAAAGTTTTATTTAATTATTTAAACTTGTAATCTTTTATATATTAAACTAGAATTAATAAAAAATAAATTTAATAATTTATAAACCTGATTTCTTATAATTTTATTATTAAATATAGAACAGAAAAATTAAATTTTATAAATAGACTTTTTAGAATATCTTCAGGATTCCAGGTAGAACCTGCTTTATAAAAAGAATTATTAATCTTAATCTAAAAATAATTTATAAATATTTTATTTCTAATAATAAAAGACTTAATTAAAAAAAAATCTTAATTTAAATTTTAAAATATATAGAATTATCTTAGATTTAATACCTGTATTATATTAAGTTCAAAAGATTCTAATAATTAAGCTAGTATAGAGATAACTGACTGAACTATTTAAAAAAATTTATTTAAAAAGATATTTATCTCCTAGTCTATGATAACATGAGTATATATTATAGAAATTTTATATTTAAAGAATAGTAATCCTGAGTTACAAGAAATAATCTTATATTTATAGAATAAAGATCCAGAAATATAATAATAAAAAACTATTATTTAATAAAAATAACCAGACTAAAAATATTAGATAGTAAGGATTACTAGTTATTTATATTTTAAAAACTGTTATTATATCTTTTTTTCTGAGATATTATACCAGATACTTATTTATTTATATTATAATAATTTACTAGTAGAACACTTTAGAAAAACAAGAATAAAAATATTATTATATAAAAAGTTTTACTGGAATAGATTATATCATGACATAACTGAATATATTTAAATTTATTTAATATATTAAGATAATATTATTTTAAAATATTAATTATATAGCATCCTTGAATTCCTACTAATTTTATTTTATTTTTTTAATAAATTAGTAATAGATTTCATTATAGAACTATTTTTAATTATTTAATATAGAAAAACTATTAATGCTATTCTTGTTATTATTAATTAATTTTTAAAATATTATTTTTTCTTTATTTTTTTATTTATAATAACTACCCCAGATCTTGCAGAATTATTTTATAAATAAATAGAATTAATCTTTAGATTATTATCAGGTATTATATCTAATTAAAAATTAATTTTTATAAATAAATTCTAGTTTTATTTAATATATAATAATTATATAATCTTAAAGTTATTAACTATATTTTATCCTTAAATTAATGGCTAAATAGAATAGATGAATTAAACTCTTAAATATTATCTTTGATATTACTCTAACCAGTTTAACTTTAACTAGCTAATAATATTACTAATTATCTAATTTATTTATAATAATATAAATAATATAATTATAAATATATTTTCTTATTATATCTTATATAATTACTCCCCAGACTTTTATATCAGGATCAGAAATAATTTTTAATAATAAGAGATCCCAGCTGTACAGGATAAGATTAAAAAATTTAAAAAAATAAGAAAACAGTTATAAAAGATATAGTAAATAACTATAGAAAGATAAAAGGAATATTATAATAAATATAAAAAACTATTCTTATTTAAAGAAAAGGATTTAGTTAAGCTATTAATCCAGAACTTATAATTTAAAAAATTAAGAAAATTAATTTTAAAGTTTATAAAATTCTTTTAAATTCTTAAATATATCAGATCCCAAGTATATTACTTATATTTATCTGAGAAATATAAATAAATTTATAATATATTCTATATCTCTCTACTGGAATTGTAAAATATTAATTAAGATTATAAAGAATTATTTCTAATACTAAAGCTAGATAATAAAGATAAATAAAAAATTAAAAAAATTAAGAATTATTAATATTATAATAGCTAGGACTACTATCTGATTAAATAAAAAAAATAATTAAGTAAATATAACTAATAAATTTCTAGTAAAAATATAGAAAATATACCTAAAGCTATATAATAATATTAGAAATCTTATAAGAAACATAATATATTAAAAAATAGAGAATAAATATTAATAAATTATTTTATATTCTCTAAGGATAAGCCAGGGGAATATTAATTTATTAATATTATTTATTAATTTTATTACTACAGATTAAATATATTAATAAATATAAATTATCCTGTTATAAAATAATAGAAAATATTTAAATATATCCAGTCATATCTACTACTTATTTATAAGTTAAATAATAATAATAATTAGATTTCTTTTATAACTTGGAGATATTAACTGGGAAAATTAATTTAAAAAAAAAATATAAAAATCAGTTAATAATTTATTAATATTATTTTTATTATCTAAAGTCTTCTTTAAATTATTAATATCTGGGTACTGAACGGACGCTATAATCTTTATAAAATTAAGAAAGTTTTATAAAATAAAAATCTAATCTATATATCCAGGATTATCTAGTAATAAATATAATAATAATTTTATTTTATAAATATAATAATTTTTAGAAAAAGTACAGAGACCAGAATAAAAAATTAACTAGGTTAATAAAATATAATAAGTTTTAATAAACTTAGTATATTTAATAATAAATTTTTATTAAAATATTAATAATAAGACCATAAAGATCTTATTTCTTGAATTATAATAAAGACTTATATACTTTATAGTTTTAGTACTCTTTAATAAAAATTTATAAGTATAGATATCTTTAATATTATTAAATACTTTTATAAGAATATAGATTTTTTTATAAATAGTTTATTTTATATTATTATCTTAATATTCTTTTTTTAAGATAATAATAATTTATTTAATAATCTTAACAAGATTATAAGTATTTTCTAGAGTGCTAGTTACAGACTTAATAAATATTAATAAATTATATATTTATAATATAGAATATATGAAATCTACTAGATTATAAGTCTTTTTTTCTTTGGAATAGAAGTAATATAAAACAGATATTTTTATATTTAATAAATAATTAATATTATATAAAATATCTTTCTTAGAATTGAAGTTATAATTAATATATTTTAAATAGTATATATAAAAGTTATAACAGACTTTAATAGAAATATTTTATATAAAATATTTTTTTCTCTTAATTATTATAAAGTATTTGAGAATGAGACTGATGCCTGATAATAAAATAATAAAAATAATATAAAATAAATAATTAAATATAATTAAAAGATAAAAAAGACAGTAAAGAAGACTATATACTTTAATATTAAGAAGAAGAAAGCTGTAGAAAAAAAAAATATATAATAAAAATATTATATTTATATCTTAATATATTATAAAAACTCTGCACTCTTATAAACTATCTAATAATAGTAAATATATATAATACTGATAATATTATCTAGAATTCTTATATAATATTATTTCAGCTGTGTATTTTTGGTATCCTTATTTTCTATTATAAATTTACTATTATTCTGAATTAGAAATATATAAGATTATTTTTAATATCTGAACCAGATGGCTCATCCCAGCAGAAAAGAATATTATTTATAATAAAATAATTTAACTGTCAGAGCCTTGGGTATCAAAATAATATATTAAAATAATTATAAGAATTATAAGATTATTAATAGTGGTTCTATAGTTTATTAATATTTATAAAGTATTAATTTCTCTGTAAGGGACTACTGATCTCCTAAGAATCAGTCTATTTCATAGATATAGACTATCTTTGTCTTTATTATATCAATTTACTGTATTTCATGACTGATTCCTTACCTAGTCAACAGGCTTTCTACCCTGACAAGTAGATCCTATCACACAGAATTATAAATTTATATAATAAATTAAGACAAGCAGAGTAAGATTTATAATAATAAGATTTTTATATATATAAAATAAAAAATAAATAATTAAAATAATAAATATAATATTAATTTAAATTTATTAAATAATCTTTATTTTTTATCTCTGCTTTTTATTAATATATTTATTATTATTATTATTATTATTACTACTACTACTAACCACTATATCTGTGTATATATTAGATAATTAAAAATAAATTACTAAGCTTAATTTTTTATCTATTTATTTTATCTTTATTATATAGAATAAAACTGACTTTATAATATATCTATACAGAAATAATAATAATAATTATTATTATTATTATATTAGTATTTTTTTTTTAATATATTTACTAGTTACTGTCCGTCTATCCCTGCTTTTCCTAATCTTAAATAATACTGGATATTATTATATAAAAAACTCCCGGTTAGTACTAATTTTATAATTTTTATAAAAGATCTAGATTAACTAGTATTATTTATATATATTAATATAGAACTGCAAATATTTGCCTGGCTAAAAATATAATTTATTAAATTCTGATATAACTGGATTTATACTTATTAAATTATAATATATTAAATAAATTATATTAATATTTTATTAATATAATCTTAAAAAATATATCCGCCAGTCCTGTATTCCAGATATTATAATAATATAAAAAATATTTTTCTAGAATATTATTATTTACTAAATATATTTAATAATATTTATATTAAGTATAAATAGCCTGATGCTAGTAGCAGTTATATTATTTAAAATTTAATATAAGATATCTTACAGAAAATTTAGTTTTTTATATTTATTATTAATAAGAAATTACCTGTACCGGGGGTCTCTTATATAAATTTTATTATTATAAAAAAAAAAAAGAAGAAAGAAATAATTATTATATTAATATTTTTAATATATTTAAATTCTTTAATTAAGAAAGAGAATCCGGACATTAAGAAGGTACTAGTTATTATTATTATTAATAATAATAATTATCTAGTATTTTCTTGCTATCCGGCCAGGCAGGAAATACTAGATAATTAAAATTTATAAATAGAAAAAGTCTAAATAAATATAATTATTTTTTTAATTATATAATATATCTGTATTTATACTAGTATTAGTATTTATACTCTAATTATATAGAATATCTATATATAATACTCTGGATAAAACTTATATCTTTTTATAATATTCAGAATTAGTAGTTATCTGTATAACAAAGCCAAGTAAGTTATTTAATAGTATATATACAGCTTTATATAAATAAGTATTTAGATAAGTTACATGATCTAATCAGCTATATACTAATTCTGCTGGCAGTAAACACCAAAAATCGTTATTGCCCGATGGCCGCTATTGCCCGCCGTACCTGTCTGTCTTCCCCAAGCATACGCCACACACCCGCAGACTAGTTCATGAAATGAGCCCGATATCGGGCAACGGTCTATTTGCAAGATCTTAATACCCCTGCAATTTCGTATATGCATGGACTTGGGCCACATCACCCCAATAATTGTTGGCCCTCTTGGGGCTCGCCGCTTCGATGTCATTGTAGAGTTCATGTCTGGAACCGACAGCGTGGTATCGAACGGAGCCAAGAGCACCAAAGCCAGACTTCCAACTGTGAAAAGGGCGGAGGCGTGTAATGCCACTCCAGCCTGTGCTCGTCCCCTTAGTCGATCGAGGTTCACGGATATGCTGGACCAAGCTTGGGATCATTGGGAGGCAAGCACAAATGATGCTCATGTTTGTTTCGACTGTGGTCCAAATACCGGGGACAGTGAAAGTGTCTTTTACGGCAAGGAAGTGTGGTTAGTATCAACTATTCTTCTAGGAATCAAGGGAGAGCACGCACATGTCAAATCGGATACATCAATCGTGGCCATATAAACAAGCCGTACAATACTGGTCACGCAGACGCTGAGGGGATACCAGCTATCAGTATAGGGGATTAGGTGAGTTTATCAGACGAACTTACAATCCACCTACACTGAAGACCAGAGAAAGCAGAATTCGACACCGGCGTGTCTGCTTCAATCGCCAGACTACCGGTTGTGGCAGGATCAGAATAATTACATCAAGAAGGATGTTGACTGCACCCATAGCAATCCAGAAGCTCTTGTTGTGGATTGTCGTGCTGGGCTCCCAGAATTTCCACTGTGCATCTACAGGGTTCGTGGAGAAGATGAGCCCGGAGACTGCGGCTATACAGGCCCCTGCGGAGAGGCCGGTGACCACCCAATTGCAAAACAGGAAAGCCTTGTTGACGGAGAAAATTCGCCGATAGAAGAGTAATATAGATATTTTGGTCAATCCAACACTGACGTTGTAGATCACCATATCGGCTAATGTAATCTGGACCAAACAATCACCTGATGTTAGATTACGGTGTATTCCTGAATATGAATGTCCAAGGAAATGAAAGAATGCGTTCTCTACCCTGTGTTACGTGCGTACCTGGAAGTATCTTTCTAGCACAAGGGGGTCCTTGTACTGAGTGATGTGGATGCCCGCATGCCCCACGGTTGTGACGAGAGCAGTGGTGCATAGGAGCGCATAGGAAAATATCAGAGCAAGAAGACAGAACCAGTCATCCAATTTTATGGAGAGTGTGAGGGAGCGTGAGATAAATCGGAGAACTACCAAGCATGTCGATAGTAAGGTCATCAACCCCGTCACCGCGACGAAGATAACATTGAGATGGTGGGAATGTTCAGAAAGACCAGTTGCTGCCTGGAATGCCATTGTGCAATAGGCTCTTTCAGATTAGAAACGATAAAGCGGTATAGAAATGGAAGTCAGGGGTGAGGAGATATTCCCCAATGCTAGGCTGGGTCGTCACGCATCCTTGGTCTTATATCTTTTCAAGACAGCTGTAGGCAGATACCGGCCCCGAAGATTGGATAGGGAAAAGTGAGCTAAAATTGCGACGTGCTTTAGCTATGCAGCTAGGCAGTGATCTCCCCGAGACATAGTGTTAGGATCAATTAAGGCGAGAGGAGGTGCCGTCTGCTATTTATGGGATGAGCTGTTCAACTCGACATCTTGTAGCAAATCCACCCCACTGTCAAGAACACAAATAACGATATCCGTGATTCTAAGCACTTCAGCGATATATGGTAGGGACATCTGACTTAGGAGGCGAGAAGGAGCCCGCTGTGATATTGATTCAGTACGATTTGTCGCTAACCAGAATGGCACAGCCCGGTTAAAATAAATGACGAGCGGTCAATTCGTTCGTTGTCTTGTAAAGTGCATCGAAGCAAGCGCTACGCCTATCGAATACTCAGTCACATTTGAACCACTGCGCTAAAATCTTTACGACCCGCAGCGTTCTCTGCGGGGTGTCTTCTCAGAAGGAGTAGCACGGCTCATTGTGACAGAAGTCCTCTGCGAAGTCGGAACATGTGGGCCAAGAGTAGGCACCATCGACAAATTGAACTTGCTTCTGTAGAATAATTGGACTCTCAAGATTGAGCGGGGTTGAGTACTGCGAATGGTAGCATGGCTGCGACATACTTATTAAGGCTTCAGAATTTCTGGAGGCTGGGATAATAGTAGTTTAGCAGTTGCTTCGAGGGAATTACCCGAGTCCATACCTCCAACGCCGACTTTCCATGATCGCGTTCGGGAGGGGGTAACAGGTAGTTTTTTACTGGTGGAACGAAGCATAGTAATAGAGAATTAGTGTGACTCTCATAAAACTAGCGTGAGATAGTTTGTGTAAGTCACTTTGCAGGGAAGTAGAATTACTAGAGGCCTGCAGGCTAATGCGAAGCTGGGTTGCTGCATTGATGTGGGTAAGACACAGAATATTGGAGGTTGGGAGGCCGTATTGTGAAGTCGATACTGTTACAGTATATTACGCCAGGATAATACCAGTCTCCGATGGGAAAGCACTGCATAGAAGTCAGGTTCTCGGAGACTTTCATGTAGTGGCAGATTCCTTCTCATACTATCTGTATAGATGGATAGCTTTATCAAGATGAGTTTTGTCGTTGTCTCCCCTTCTTCTCCCTCCTAGAAAGCCTATCGTAGACCATGTCTTCACACTGTCAGAATATTTCATGAACACCAGATGTTCGTGATCAGTCGCGTAACTTGAGGTCTTCAGAGGCGTATCTGAAGCCAGCCGTCGAACCACTTAGGAAAATCCCGACAATGCAAAACGAGGAGAAATGATCGCGTCTTACACGTTTGACTTGGGAGCGTCAGTAGAGTAATACTGCGTTGCTTCAGCACCAAGTGTAACTTTCCACCTGTAGTCAATCCGATCGCTTCATCATCTTCGAGCTTGGGGGCCAGTGACTCTAGCTGCAGACGCTTGTCTAGCTCAAGCATACCACACTATACTCGCTGCATGCATGCAATGCTGGTATTGAACTCACTAGTGCAGGATTTAAGCCAAAAGATGGTATTCATAGTTATAAAGGAGTGTTCGTCCAGAGCTATCTTACCAGATGTATGACTGAATATCGTCTTTTCAGTCTTGTGTCGACATCATAGTATACGAGGCCGGGGATTTGTGGGGAGACATCGTTGATTCAGATGTCTAAATTCTGTACGAGCAGCAGCATGAGCGGCTGCCAAAAGTTGCATGGTTCAAAACATGATAGACTAAAATTCTACTTCATACAAACCTACATCTTGACATTAGATATAGTATATACTGATATATGTAGTCTTACTTGATATGATATACTTGAGAAGGTAGTACAGATTACGATGAAAGAACGTCTATATATCAAATAAGAAACCAAGAAGTAATCAATCAAGGGAGTGCTTCGCCGCGAAGTATACCCGGGCTCCTTAACCTTGTTTGAACATAGGGCCTACTGTATTTCCTAAAGACACCGTAAACCCAACACCGTAAACCCAGGAACATTTGCAAGCCATTTTGCAAGTAGATGTCTGATTGACAGTCATACTAGGCGATATATCGTATTCAATAGACTGGAGCAACCCTTGCTTCAATAATAAATCACGTGCATAAGAAAGGGGCTCAGTGATGGTCATGCATTGCACACAACATCATCAACATCATCGTCATCATCGTCATCATTATAATAGCAGACAATTGTTACGCAATTCCTTTCTCTAGGAGACAAATGCACTGGGAATCCTATCTGGTCCTTTTCCTGGGAGCCTGTGCCGCCGGCGTGAATGGGAAGCCCCAGGTCGACCTGGGTTATGCTCGCTACTGGGGTATTCGGCTGCCTGCTGGGGTAGATGAATACCTTGGTATGAGATACGCAGCACCTCCTTTGGGTCAACAGAGGTTCCGAGCACCGCCTGATCCAATCAGCACATCATATATTCAGGATGC
This sequence comes from Aspergillus costaricaensis CBS 115574, assembly GCF_003184835.1. Lineage (NCBI taxonomy): Eukaryota > Fungi > Ascomycota > Eurotiomycetes > Eurotiales > Aspergillaceae > Aspergillus > Aspergillus costaricensis. Next base: position 75,520 of record NW_020291845.1, read on the forward strand.
ATTTCAGGTAGGTGATTTATATCTCCTACAGAACAGGGCACGTACTGACGCACAGGTCGGTGGCCTTTAGTTTGGACCAACCTGCATCGGTGTTGGAGAAGAAATAAGCCAAAGTGTTGGGGAAGACTGTCTGTTTATCAACGTGTTCGCCCCATCCAACGCAACCGCCCTCTCCAAATTGCCAGTGTGGGTGCATATTCAAGGCGGCGGCTATGCATCCAACTCCAATGCCAATTTTAATGGAACGGACGTGATCCAGCACTCGGGATATGGCCTCGTCTTTGTCAACTTTAATTACCGTGTTGGGGCCCTGGGGTTCCTAGCCAGCGAGGAGATTCGGCGGGAGGGAGACCTAAATGTGGGTTTGCTGGACCAGCGGAAGGCTCTCACATGAATTAAGCAGTATATTGACAAGGTGAGTCATGGAAAAAGCTGCTATAGCGCATGGATGTTCTGACATTCTCGGTGTAGTTTGGAGGAGATCCAGACCACATTGTTGTCCATGGTGATTCCGCCGGTGCGGGCTCAGTGGCTCATCATATGACTGGGTATGGAGGTGGGGAGGAGGGACTCTTCACAGGTGCAGTACTAGAGCCTCCATTCTGGCCCACATTGCGCAAAGTTGCAGAGATGGAGTTCCAGTACACGCGGTTTGTGGATGATGTCGGCTGCTCTAATTCATCATCTGCGTTGGCTTGTCTTCAGTCTGCGGACCTCACTATAATACAAAAAGCTAACGTGCCGAGCCCATTTCCTAATGCTCCATCTGATCCATTGCCATTGTGGTACTTCCTGCCGGTCATTGATGGTGAGATGGTGCAAGATCAGTTGTATCGGCTCTTTGACCAGGGCAAAACCTTGAAAATCCCAGTACTGGTGGGCGACGATACAAACGAGGGATCTATCTTTGCATACAATGCCACAGACTCATCAGATATGTCTCGGTTTCTCCAGGCTAATTACCCGGGGCTGTCTCCTACCAACATGTCCACCATCATGGCTGCATATCCCCGTATGCGTCCCGTAGCAGACCATGGAGCCTATTTCCTGTCCGCATCCGCCGCCTATGGCGACGCCACTTTTACGTGCCCCGGAAACTCCATTGCAGCGTCAATGGCCGATCGGGTTTGGAACTACCGATACAACGTTCGAGCCCCAGAGTTGATCGATGAAGGCCTGGGCGTGCCACATATATTCGAGATTAGCGCTATTTTTGGTGTGGGCTTTGCTGGTGATAGTGAGACCACAAGCTACAACGGGATCAATGCCAACGTCGTCGCTACTGTAATGGACTATTGGATCAGTTTCGTGAAGGTGTTGGATCCAAATCCCCTCAGACGTGGCCACACACCACGCTGGGAACCGTGGATGCCCGACCTGGCACAGCGGCTCAAGATACAGAAAAATAGTACCGCGATGGAGCCAATTCCAGGGCAGCAGGCGAATCGGTGTTCTATGTGGAGAGGACTCGCGCCGGAGATGGAGATCTGATGACCTTGAGGTTGTTGATCATCGTTCCCAATTCAATGCCTGTATATCTTATGTCACTGGGCGATTCAATTATAGACTTCCTTTCAACCCCGCGCTTCACCTCTCCTCTGTATGTCATATGATTGTATCATGTTGAAGTTTTCTATGCTTTATAGTACCATTACTGCGCGAGAATACAAAATGTATACTAGTTGACATGATATCCGGATAAGGTATAAACGACGAGTTCGAGACGCCTGAACGGGGACCTATGGAAGGTGTGGGCTTATTGTGAATCAGATCTCAGACATTCATTGGGCTATGCATTACGAGCTTTTCTATGGCATTGAAATTGTGTATGCAGACACGGGCAGGCACGGAATGTGTCCCTGTTGCAGATAGTGTTGAATACATGAAATATATACTCACTCTCTCGCTTGCACCTTCGTCAAATATCTAATATCAACGGTCTATCCCATAATAGTGATGACCGCGTATAATACGATATTGTGACTCTAACAGAACTATTATCAGTTTTCTCAATAGAAAATACTCCTCGTCAAGACGAGGTGAATATACATATCATATCTACTATTAATGTACACCACATCATTGTCAAGACATAATTCAGTCTTCTGAAAGCTCTCCAAGAGGAGAGTAATACAGCATACATAATATTGAAGAAATGCTTATGAAAGTCTTAGTCTCTCGCCTTATCGGCTACGAGACCATATACTCCGAGAAATGGAAATAACCGCCTCAAGCAAATAAGACTATATACAAGATCCAGTCATGCAAACAGGGAAAGCGAAGTAGATTCGCAATTACTAGGTGCCTGACATTCACGTCGTAACGTGACTCCCGTGAGCACTAAGTCAGTGGCAACCAAGGAATGGCATACGATATACGAACATGATCTCGGGCCCACACTAAAGACAGGTCAGCCTTGCTGAGTACAATGTTTATCAGCGCAAAGGTGCAGGTGTATCGTGGAATACGGAGGGGCCTGAGCACAATGTCAGCTTGGCCGAGTATCAACTTTACGTTAAACGCTACGCTAATTCAATGCGGCCACTCATCACTTCGGTGGGCTCCGGACCTGTCAGCATCGAGTTCGGCTAGACTAGAAAGATCGGACTGGCAAGGCAGTGACTGATCCTTTGCATGCCCCTTGAGTAATACGTGAGCAGAATGTAGTAAAGGAAATTCCAAGCAGTAGTATGACAATGAAAAGACGGAATTCGGGCGAGTTCTTACTTCAGAATAAGCATGTACTGAAGGACATTTGCAGCTATATAAACTGGCATACGGCACCTGCCTTTGGGTGCCTTCTGGGATATCAAGTTTCTCACCTTTCGGAGAATACATTCATTTTGTTGAATTCGGTCGTTGGCACCTCACACGCACATCGGCTCGAAAGAAGCCAACATATTTCAACATCTTTGAGTATCTGACAATTATGCCAAAATCTTCTACCACCCAGTCCAGCATTCCTGGAAGGCTACTACAAGTCCAAAGCAAGGAGAGACCTGCAGGAGACCAACAAACAGCCACTCCACTGAAGGCACAAAATAATGTGGAGGCTCAGTACGGAGGTAACGACAAGTCTGGTGTCCTCCGAATGTTCCCGTCCGCCTGGTTGCCATATGTCCAGCTCGTCCGGCTGTGGCCTCCAGCCGCCCTTCTGCTCATTTACTTCCCCCACGCATTTGGCATCCTGCATGCTGCAATCAAAATGCAAGCTCCAGCAGAGCACGTCTTGCGAACCAGCATTGCGATCTTTGGGGGCAGCTTCTTCTTCTCCAATGCAGCTCACACATGGAACGATCTGATCGACGCACCCTTGGACGCTCAAGTGGAACGGACACGAAAAAGACCAATCCCTCGTGGGGCCATCACACCAAAAGCGGCTATTATCTTCGGATCCACTCAGGTGCTAGGTGCTGTCATATTTTTGGCATCTATGCCGTTAGGAGTTTCGACTTCCGGTCTATACGCCTTACCCAACATCATCAGTACGACCTACTATCCGTTCGCTAAAAGGCACACTCGGTTCCCACAGCTCGTGCTGGGCTTTTGCCTCGCATGGGGTGTGGTCATGGGCGAGGTGGCTATGGGAGTGCAGCCCGTGTCTTACTCCCCAGAGGCGGCCGGTCTCGCCGTTAACGTTTCGGTCATCTTCCTCGTAGCAGGAACTGCTTTGTGGGTCCTCATTTATGATACAATATACGCGCATCAGGACCTTCAAGCCGATCTGAAAGTTGGGATCAAAAGTTTAGCAGTGCTGCTGCAAGACCACACCAAGGCGGTGCTGTGGCCCGTCCTGATGCTCATGACCGGCCTCCTAGTGGAAGCTGGCCGAGCAAGTGGGCTAGGGACATCGTATTACCTTTTTGCTGTGTGCGGGTCTAGTGTGTCTCTCTTTCTCATGGTCTGGTATGTAGATCTGCAGGATAGTCGGAGCTGTTGGTGGTGGTTCAGCAACGGCTTCTGGTGGACTGGGGGCACTATCATGATTGGGTTGTTGGTGGAATATTCAAAGCAGGTCAGATTTTAGCTTCCTGCGATGTCGAGGTCACTCCCGCTCAGGGTCCGACGATTTTTGCGGGTGCGGGCCGCCGAGAGTAGACATAATTCAGCCTGTACACTAGAGTAGCTCTAGTCTGATTAGTTAGTGGGTACAAAGCTAGAAGTTGTTGGAGGTCTTGCTCGCTGTTTTGTGACGTCTAATAATACAACGTAGGACTTGGCAGAGATGGAAACTGAAGGCCAGCCTTCTTTCCTTGTGATATGGCGAGCTTCTAAGCCTGAGTATTTCTATGTATCTTACTAAGATACTTCGTAACGGGGCAACGCTCTTACATGTCGTGTGACGGCTTCTGCCATCAGCTTGGAGGCAGCGGCCATCGTTTCTCGGCTTCAGACAGCCACTGACATAGGAAAGCCCACAGGTGATACTTCCTAACCTTCTGGCGCATCATGATGAGAATTCTTGGCTGCATTAATTGTGCTGGAACGTTCGCTCAGCGCCAGCTCAAGACTGCAGTTGGATTGGATAACTATGGCGTTATGCCCGGCAGTTTGACGTGTGCCTCAACATGCCAGGAATTGGATACCTTCCTGAGATCGCCCAGCCTTGCAGCTCTTCTATTATGGCTTGGTATCAATGGTTGACTGGACCACCTTCCAAGCCGGGATGGCGAACCCACCGCGTAAATGCACTTTGGTGAATGGCCAAGGTACATCTACCTCTTCCTTAGAAGAGATATTCGCACATCCCACCCGCGCTTTGTCCTTTGTAATCTCCTGAAGCGCTAATACACCTTTGAGACTGTTTATCAACTAACTAGGGGCCATTACCGTCATAATCCTCCCCGATGGACGCAAAAACACCGTAATACCTAGTCGAAAGTTCACATGGCATCATTAAGCCGCGGCATGTCATCTTGAGAATTATTGTCCCATCTTCCGGTGTATCCGGTGCGCAAGTCGCAGATACAAATGAAAAAATGTATCAGGTGTGGGGGCCTTTCTGGTGTCGTATGCTGCCTGAGAACGTTTTCCTACCCTCTTAATGAAATTCCATTGCTGTAAGGTATGCTCCTGAGCATTGATGTCGCATATTAGTGGGGTGGTCTAGTCGATCAGACAAATCGGGTTGATTTTATCAGACTCACATCGTGTGGGATCTCCACCCCCCCACTGTGCCCTGCCCTAGCGACGATAGGGTCTTCTTTCCGGGTGATTAGACATGTGGAGCGGGAGGATCGTGTGTAGGGTATTCCTCTTGGTCCCTATTCGTCCGGTCGAGTAGACTGAATCTTGGCGTGATTACAAACTCGGGGAGCAGTCGAAGTATGGTGCAGCTGTCGAGTAGTTTATCCTGCAATGGTGCCTCTCCATGAGGAAAAGCCTTTTCAGCAATACCCTTGGAATCTCTTCACTGTGTAGGATGCATTCGCTGATTCTGGACATGCGTATTGCTTTCAGAAGTATGGACGTATGTCTATGATGAATTTGGTCAGCTGATTTATTTGACTGGTCAAATTGCAGACACATACTACTGTACACATTCATAGCTATGAAAGTGGATATACTGGATGACTAGTTCTTCCATTGAGCAATGCGTACGCTGTAAATAACGAGCTAAACACTGGATCAATCGATCTTCTTCTCCCTTATAGCAAACCGCCTTTGAAACAAAGACTTTTCCATACGATCGCATGCTAGATCCCAATCACTGCCCCGGGTCCATTTACGGTGGTAAGGCTGATACCCAAGTAAGCTACCCAGCCAGCGGCCGAGCGTAATCCCCATCCCCATAGCTATGACTGACCCGAAGGGCACCCACTCCGGCAGTGAGAGATAGGAGCCCCCAGCATCGAACATCTGTCAAGATGGTAACAATCAACTCAGTCAGCCAAAGCTTAGCATAAACAGTGTGAAAGGGAACATTTAAGGAAACAAACTCACCGACATGACCTGTAAAATATCGACATTCTTCCCCACAACTACAGTCTCCTCCTGATATCCATACCAATTCATGAAAAACAATATATCCAACTTGAATGTCTCCACAGTATCCTGCCCCGATAATAGAAACCGTATTATTCCATCACCCCCAGATGATGTCATATCATCGTTTGATCGCTGCTGTGCAGGAATTAAAGGCGGATACAATCGATGATCAATCCAGGGGCGGATGCAGAATCGTCCACTCTTGGGGGTCAGTGTGTACTGTTGATTCCCAACATCGACGCACAACTCCCCTTCCAGGACTTCTATGTACTCTTCCTGATGTGGATGGAAATGCTTTGGGGGCTTGACGTTCTTGAGGAAAGCAGGCCACTTGTCAAGGTGGAAGGTGATTTCAAAAGCGAAGACAAAGGGTGGGATGTGACGCTCCTGGGTGATGATTGCTCCGTTGAAGCTATAGCTTCCTGGTTAATAAGAATGCATGCATTGGATGGAGTGAATATCAAAGTATGTACGTACCCTCTTTGGATAGAAGGATCGGAAGGGAGTTCAGTCGAGGTCATGATGGTGAAGGGTTGGATTTCCCTTCAGCTCGGCCCATTTGTTGAATTGTAGATGCACATGGGGTCATATCAGGGTCTGGCCTGTTAGTTATATGGCATTACTAACATGTGGCACCGTATGGAGGAGACAAGTATGACATTGATCTGACTAGGGGCGGGAACGAGGACGGAAGTAAACACTTTGTAAGCAGCTGGTATCGAATGCAGTCGTGAATAGTGGGTATGAAATGGATTGCTGAAGTGATATTTACAAGCCGCTGCTGACATTCATTGGAGACTGGTTATAGAATGAAGTAAGCACTAAGCTGATGGGTTATAAGTAATATCCGCATCAGCAATCAACTGTGAGGCTCGCAGGGAAATGCATTACGCAATGCCTTCGGGTGAGGCTAAGACGGGCTCAAATATATCTAGAAGAAATGCAAGCACCGTTTCATCCTTCTTTTCTTATCTAGTATTCAATGACCGGTACCATTGTCATACCTGGAGAGATCGTTCAGATGTAGTCATCCATTACAATAGCGCTGCTTGCAAGACGTGGCTCAAGTATTGTTTACATGTTACTTCAATTTTCGCTCGCATATTGGCATATGGCAGTGACTGGGCAATAGTACTTTATCGAAGCGACCCCGCACGGAAGAGCTGAAGATAAGCAGTTGGTCGTGATTACTCGGCTAGCCTTATACTTTAGCGACCATGGCAGCATATCTAGACGCACGCCGCGCCTAAAATTACTGTTAGGGTCATGCCGGAAGGTCGGTGCGAGAGTCGGTCGGCCCTGCCCGGTTAATCCTTACCTTCATGGAAGCGGGATGCGGAACTTAATGCCACGGAGCAGCAGTGTCGCCTAAACCTAACCTTTGGGGAATTCTTCTGGGCATTCCAAGACTCTGCTTATCTCCGCACATTGTTGCAGAATTTAACAGCTCAAGCATATAAGTCAGACTACACCTCACATATTTTGTACCAATTCCAAATCCCACTGCTAATATTCCGTGAGAGGTTGTCACTATTTCAGCCTTAGCTATGTCGGTTCCCCACCCCTTTGACCCTTTGAATCCAAGAGAGATCGCAAAAGTATGGAAACAAACGAAAACCTTAGGAAGAGAGATTTCTGACAGTGGTCTCAGGCTGCGGCTGTTGTACGCGATGCATTTCCCGGACAACCCCCAAACTTCCGAGTGATTACTCTGAATGAACCCCCAAAGACAGATATGGTTCCCTTTTTGGAGCAAGTCCATAGAGGAAAGAGTGCACCGAAAAGACCCGCGAGAGTTGCTCGTGTCCAAGTAGTCCTTCCCGGAGGTTCTTGCGCCAATCAATTTATTGAGCTCCTAGTCGACCTGGAGGACTCTACGATCCTTAAGAAGGAACATCTGATCGGAAGGCATCCGTACATCGACTCTGATTACATGAAAGCTGCCGAGAAGGCGTGCTTGTCAGATCCGAAAGTTCAGGAAGAAATCGCTCGCTTGCAACTGCCGGACGGTGCTACCGTTGTTGTGGAGTCGTGGGCATATGCCACAGATGGCACCAAGGACACTTCACAACGGACTACCATGGTAAATACATCATATTGATCAAAGTGCACAACGGCTGGATGTTAACCAGGTATATAGTGTTGGTTCTACATGCGCTTGGTGGATGACGCCGATGCCAATTACTATGCCTATCCTCTAGATTTGTGCGCGGAAGTATCGGAAGACTTGAAAGTCACCAAGACGTATCAACTTCCTTCTGGTCCAGACGATCGCATTCACGACAAGCCGGAACCATTCGATCGCCGCAAAATTCATGGCGCAGAAATTGAATACAGTCCTGGATTGAGAGCTTCACCGCGAACAACTACAAAGCCATACCAAGTGGTACAGCCGGAAGGTCCCTCATTCAAGACACAAGGAAACCATTTAGACTGGGAAAAATGGTCCATGCACATCGGGTTCAACTACCGAGAAGGCCTCACCCTTCACGACATTCGCTACGATGGCCGAAGCCTCTTCTACCGCTTGTCCCTTGCAGAAATGTTTGTGCCTTATGGCGACCCGCGAGCCCCTTACCCTCGCAAGGGGGCATTTGATCTTGGCAATGACGGGGCGGGAATCAATGCTAACAACCTTTGTCTGGGTTGTGACTGCTTGGGTCACATCAAGTATTTTGATGGCTGGCACACGACTACTGCAGGGGACCCATTGAAGCTTCCGAACGTAGTCTGCTGTCATGAGGAAGATGACGGCATTTTGTGGAAACACACAAACTACCGGACGAGAAATGCGGTGGTGACGCGCTCGCGGATCCTTGTCCTGCAAACCATCATCACCGTTAGCAATTACGAATATATCTTCGCTTTCCAATTCGGTCAGGATGCGTCGATTCATTACGAAGTACGCGCTACTGGAATTCTTTCAACCGCACCGATTGATATTGGTGATAAAGTACCGTGGGGTACCATTGTCGCGCCTGGCGTTCTAGCCCCCTATCATCAGCATTTATTCTCCCTGCGTATGGATCCCGCGATCGATGGTCATAGCAATTCTCTGCAGGTCGAAGAATCCCATGCTATGCCTGTCGACGTGCACAGCTTTGACCATACCGGTAAATCTCAAGAACAAATTGACTCGCATAGAAACCCCTTCGGCGTCGGATACGTCACGCGCTCCTCCATCGTGGAGAAAGAAAGCGGCTTGGACCTTGATATCACCAAGAACCGCACATTCAAGATCATCAATGAGAACGTTATCAATCCAGTGACTGGAACCCCAGTTGGCTTTAAGCTACTTCCTGCCTATAGTCAAATGCTCCTTGCACACCCGGATTCATACCATGCCAGGCGCTCAGAGTTTGGACAGCACGCCGTCTGGGTTACGCGGTACACAGAAGAAGAACACTTCCCTTCTGGCCGTCACACTATGCAGTCACTAGGTGGCGACGGTATTGCTTCAGCGATTGCTAAGCGAGCTGGAACTGAGCATTCATCGGTGCGCAATAAGGATATTGTCATCTGGCACACTTTCGGATCGACCCACAACCCCCGAATTGAAGACTGGCCCGTCATGCCCTCGGACAAGATGGTAGTTGGTCTTAAACCGGTCAATTTCTTTACCGGTAATCCTGGCCTCGATGTCGCAATCTCAACGCAGGAGAGAAACCGGAGTGTCTTGGTTGAGGGAGGGGATGATGTTGACTCCAGGTCGGGTTGTTGCAATCTGTAGTATCCTTATTTATAGAGCCAGCTTGCAGTGGCCGATGTAGCAATAAAGTCTCCCTCTATATAGATGCTATGGAACGCCCTTGATCGATGACATACTTGCCAAAATTCCCCAAGCAGTTACGTCTTCAGAGGCCCCGTATATTTCCCCATGACGCAGTAATGACTCTATACAAACACTCTATAAAGACCCGTTCTTTCTTCCCTTGCCACGACCTTCAAAGCTCCAGTCAATCTGCGTCGCCATCCTCACCTTCACCCCCAACTCATTCGCAAACGCACGAACAAGCCCAGGGTTCTGTTGGAACCAGCGACCAGCTAGCACCGCATCGATCCCAGATTGCACAACCTCTTCAGCAAGCTTTCCTGTTTTGATTCCTCCAACAGCGGTGACCAGCAGCCTGTCACCAACTGCTTTCTTAACCTCATGCGCCAAATGCACCTGATAAGCAGGACCAGACCTGATAGCGATGGCAGACTTGGAATGAATCCCACCCGAGCTGACATCCACCAAATCCACCCCATGATCAGCCAAGATAGGAGCGAGCCGAACAGATTGCTCAACCGTCCAACTCTCCGGGAATTCCTTCTTCAACCCCTCATCAAACTCAAACCAGTCCGTCGCACTGATGCGCACAAGAAGAGGCATTGTATCCGGGATTACACCCCTAATAGCGTCGCACACCTCGAGCAATAGCCTAATCCTATTCTCAAAGCTCCCTCCATACCGATCCGTTCGCCGATTACTAACAGGACTGAGAAACTGATGCAGGAGGTACCCATGCGCCGCATGAACCTCAATCGCATCAAACCCCGCCCTGACAGCCCGTTTCGCAGCCCCTGCAAAGTCCCTAACCAGCTCCTCAACCTCCTCCCCACTCAAAGCCCTCGGAACCGCATTAACCCCCTCTTCATGCGCAATCGCCGAAGGCCCAACAATCTCATCTGGCCATCCACCAACCTCCTTCACAGCCATGGCATTGACGCTTAGCCATGGAGCAACAGCGCTAGCCTTGCGGCCTGCATGCGCTAGCTGAATAGCTATCTTCTGGCTCTGACTATGGGCGAATTCGGTGATTCGTCTAAGAGGCTCGATCTGCCCGTCTTCGTAGAGGCCAAGGTCTTGGGGTGTAATTCGGCCTACTTTCTGCACTGCGGTTGATTCCATGATTGCGAGGCCCGGGCCGCGTTGTAGGATACCGCCTAGATGGGTTAGGTGCCAGTCGGTGGCGTAGCCATCTTTTGCGGAGTATTGGCAGAGAGGGGCGAGGAAGAGGCGGTTGGGAAGGGTGAGGGATCGGATGGTCAGGGGGGTGAAGAGCTTGGTTGTGCCCTCTAGTTGGGTTCCTGCTGGTGGGGTTTGTGCTGGTGTGTAGTAGGAGATTCCTTGTGCGGGAGGGTTGTCGATTGGGGTTTGGGTGGTGGGCATTGTTGTGGTTAGGGCTTTTGGCGGCGATGGAGGGTAGGGAAGGGTGCGATTCGGTTTCGTTGATCGGTTTCTTGAATCTATTCGCGCGTGAGAAGAATGATGGAACTCAATTCATATACCAATCTCGCTATTTGCGAAGACCTACGCTGGAAATGATATAAGTCTCCTTGCAACTGTTATTGTTGCAGGGATTATTGAATGTGATTATAAATCCACGGATTAATAATGCGCGATCACGCCATGGTAGACAGTTGCTTGCATGGGGTATTTGGAAGATGTAATTGGGTCAGGATAGAGCCCGGCACTAGTCATAGAGCAACCTGCATATACTACCGAGAATTCAGAGTAAATATTACGTTCTACTTTGCCTGCGTCCAATCTATAACTTGGCACAACCATTGTTGGGGCGCTTAATTGTTATGTCTCATTTGACTCCGAGCATATTAGCTCTGAAGTCTTCTTGGATGCAATTTAATAATGTGGCTGCGTGTGGCTAATGCTACAACTTTCGAGCAAAGGCCCCAAGCTATCACCATTTCGCGTGCAGGGAAGATTAATACATTGTCTCTTTTGGATCTAAGTCACCAACGTTACACGGCACGGATATCCATCTACTGGATGAGTGCCAGCTTTCTCAGACTGATATGCCCTTTCGCCGTGCAGCAGCTTAGGCTTCTTGTTATGAAAGCCTACAGACTCAGCAATGTGATCAAACCAGCCCCTCTGTTTTGCCTTCATCGCATCCAATTCATCGTAGGCTGGCTTTATCTCAAATGTCCGGGCGGTCATCACTAAGACTGTCCGCATCTCGTTGTAGACAAGAGTCTGGCCAATGCAGTTGCGTGGTCCCAGCTCGAACGGACGATAGGCTGCCGGGTCGGGGTGAAGTTCGTGGCCTGGGTCAACGAGCCAGCGCTCTGGGAGGAATTCTCTCGCTCGTGGCCATACCCTTGGGTTGAGATGCGTCGCCTGGTGTAAGATGGTGACGCTGAAATCATCTGCCAAGGGGTATTGGTTGCCGTGTCTGTCAGTAAGTGACAAACCATCGGCGCCTTGACGCATAGTGCCTGCTGGGGAGTAGAGCCGAAGGGTTTCTTTGATAACTGCCATTGTATATGAGCATTGATTGAGCAAGGAAGGTTGTTCGCGGAGTAGCTGAACCGCAGCTGAAGGATCTGGCCCAAATATGTGGTCATGTTCTTGCCGCACTCGAGCCAAAGCCTCAGGGTGTTTAGATAACATGTGATACACGTAAGCGATACTGCTCGAAGTGGTATCAGTTCCGGCAAAGAGGAACAATCGAATCTGATAGGTCACGTATTCTGCGAAGCGGTCGTCTAACTCTGTAGCGTCAGTGATTCCTTCGTTTCTACTCTCTAAATATGCTTCCAAGGCTAGAGTAAGGATGGATTTGGCTCGCTTAGAACGAGACGAATCATCCCGTTTGGCTTGCTTCATCTCGGAGAATCGCTCATGCAGAGCTTTTCGAATGCATTTGTTCACAACGCGACCGTAATATCCCTGAACAATAGGCCGAAGTGGGTGTGCTCGTATGCGAGGGTCCCAAAAAGAATGCCATTTGGTAATGTGGCCAAGAGCAGTTGCAATGATATTATCGGAATTCTGATGATCAAGGTCCGCGTCACTAGTCTCCTCGTTAACATTTGCCATACAATGGGGGGAAGGGTAAACCAACAGCGTCACTTTGAGAATGACATCCATGGTTAATCTGGTGGTTAGGTCATCTAAGGCGAAAAATTTCCCAGCATTGGCTTTCTCGTGCAACTTATCACAAAAGACACCAACCGACTTGATAACTTCGGGAAGGAGATCCTGCATGCTGCCAGCACTGAATCCCGGATTAAAGATTGATCTCCAGGCCTTCCACTCAGCATTTCCCATAGAGATCATACTAGGCCCGCCAGTAATCGGTTGCATGAATCGAGGCTGTATGACTGTTTTGGGGAGGTTGAATTTATTTGTCGCCTGTGATGCCGCTTCGGGATAGAAAACTATATACTGTGCGGGAGACATAGGCCAGACATCCAATAGAAAGATCTCTGTATCAGTATGTTCCGACGCCAGCTCTTGCGTCGCAAGCACAACATTGGCATCTTCGGGTAGACGATTAACATAGTCTGAAAGAACCAGCAAGTGACCAGTTAGCCAGCTCCACCCTGCTGGCATGCGCTAAACACGGTGTTAGTGATAGTATAGTAAGCTTCGTAGGTAAGATTGAGCTTACCACTCCTTGTTTGCGGAGGCGGTTGATTTTGGAACGGTGTTGGTAAAGCGCATGGAGTCCATACGCGGCGAGGCTTACAAACGGTAGGCAAATGGTCAGAATAATGTTGATGGAAGCCATTGGCGTAGACTTGATGTCCCTCGCTTCCATCATGGATAGGCAATCGGAGGAAGCGGTTTAGTGGAGGAGTGTTAAGGGGATCGTGGCCAGGGCAGGAGGCGGTGAGATTAGGCGGGCAGTTGCCTAAAAGGGTAATAGTGTAACACTCCAACATTTCCCAGCCTCGATCGTTGGTTCTGTGTACAGCACACCTCAACAATGCTTATAATAGCATTTTATGGAGCCTCAAATGCTACCAAGCATATGCGGGAGGATATTCAAGCGTAAGCCAGAGGCTGTGTCTGGAATGATATTCGAATAAGCCCAAGTTACAACCACCGTTGGCCTGCTCGAACGCGCAGTTTGTCCATACTGATAGTGAAGATGATGTAAATATCAAATTGTCAGTGGCCTGACTGCATTATCCCTTGCTTGTATCATACCAGAGCACGGCCGCAGTTTCTCGCCCTTACTGCTCAGCACCTCAGCATCTCAGCTCGGTGCGTCGAGTGGGAGATGTCGTGTGGTATATGAACGCTATGCCAATCGTGAAGGAGCGATATTGGTAGTATAAGTTGGATAATGGCATGTGCAATTTAAACAGTGCACTTTACCGACTCCTGATGCTGTCGCTCAGAGACATGACGAGTACTTCGTAACCCCCGAGCGATGCTACTAAGTGTGAAGAATGACATGCCAACGAACAGAGTGCGTATAGATCAATGTGGAACGAAAAATTGAGTAACTGCATATGAAGGGAAAATATACCGACTGGTATCTGCGTAGGCTATTCATATAATAATGACATAAGAAACTGCAGTGGTCTTCATCGTAGCCAGGACACTCAAGACAGGGGTGACGCTAGTGTGACTCGGTAGGGATATCGGTTCCCACACACTGATGACAAGCGTCCTTGAGAGGCAGAGCTAGACGGCTATTGCTAAGCACGCTTGAAAAATGGAAGAGAGAGAATATCGACCCCAACATCGCACTTTCTAAGTCCAAAGCGCTGGGAATTGAGGCTGAGTGTTCGAAGGGAGACTGAGAATCTCAAGGCAACCCTTGGGCCCCTTGCTTCTTTTGGGAGGCATTACATCCTCGTGAGGTCGATAAAATGCAGTCAGCATTGAGTATGTGGGAGGAAATTCAGTGAGCCGCTCAAGTCCCCGCACATCCAACCCAGACACTCGTGCAACCACAGGGTCTGACAGTTCAGCTATACATAAAGCGGTGTTCCCGTCGGAGAGGTGCATCAAGAAGTGCATGTACACCTGTATATGATATGCCCAAGTCATTTGGGAAGGTGTCAAGATGGACATCTCACTAAATTCCACGTCTAGTCAAGCTTCCCAGGCCCCGCCGGTCATAGGTGATATCGGTCGGATTACCCAGCGGCAATATGGGGTAAGGCTATTTCAAGCATAATTATCCGAAGGCGTAACTCTAACCAGATATGTATGAATACCAGATAGCCGTTGGAATTTTCTTCGCGTTAGCATCACTGTCGTTTCTTGGCCGCATCTTCATCCGACTCTTCACCCGACGACGCCTCTATTTGGACGATGCATTCCTTAGCTTTGCTTTTACCACGCTGCTGATAGGAACGGTACTGGGCTTTCTCCGTGCATACACCATCTACTTTCAGATGGCAGCATTGGAAGGAAATGTTGACGCACTTCTCTTTCTCGCCTCACATTTAGAAGAACATGCGAAAGATTATGGCTTTAATATCGCCTTTATAGTCCTTCTCTGGACCACAGTCTTTGCCGTCAAGTGGTGCTACCTGGCATTTTTCCACCCCCTCCTAGTGGGGATGTCACGCTGGTTTATCCTTTATTACCGTTGCACTGTGGGATTATCCTTTATTTCGTGGATCTTGAGCGCCTTTGTCGCACCGATCGTTCCTTGTCCGTATACAGGAATGAAGGCAATCTGTAGGGATCCCTCGTCAGCGATAATCTCTCACACTAACCATGTGAAGCAAAATGCTTCCCCTCTTTACCCGTCCCGAACAGCACGGTCCTCGCAATGGTCTGGCTTCCACCGATCTTGGACGCGCTCACTGATATGATGAGTATGTCACTTAGCCAGATGAGGATTAGCTATAACTAACATTTCCCAGTCATTAGTATTCCAATGCGATTGCTCTACAAAGTTCAGTTGCGAACCTTGACAAAATTAGGTCTTGGATGCTTCTTGTGTCTCTCGGTCTTCATGTGCACATGCTCCATCATTCGCACCGCAGGCACGTGGTACCACGGACTTCTCGACTACCCATGGCAGGTATTCTGGCTTCATTTGGAGGGATGCATTGGAGTCACCATGGGATCCATCACCGTCTACCGGTCCACTCTGATCGGATCTAACGAGGTCTCAACTGCTTTCAAGAAATACTTCACCCAAATCAAGAACGCGGTGTTGGGTTCATCGAGTGGCACAGCAGAGGGGTCACCAGCGGAGGAAAACAAAACCCAGACACGTCAAATTAAACTACCCTCTATTCCGCAAGCGACCATTACAGGGTTGCGAACATGGTTCGGTCTCTCTAGGAAGGACCCTGCCACTTCCAACGGTGACTCCGGACTCTCCAGCTTTAACAGCGATATCGATTACCATACTTTGTTGAAAGCCCCCACGGCAGCGGCGAATCACCGTCAATGAGGCCTAGGCTTGCTTATTGCTGTTTCTCTCAATCATGTTGGCAGGGAAGGGTTCAGATATATATCGTTGATCTACCTGGATCTCATGATGATGTTCGGATCATAAGTAAGAGGTAGTGGTGGTCGGAGACCACAGAGGTCGCTAAAGATCCAGATGATCACTAGATAGGCGAATCTCTCGGTATTAAATTATCGGGATCGGAGTTAAGACGCGACATGCCATATGTGATATACGCGGGGATAGCATATCTCCAGCACAGACAGAAGGATGAAGTGAAGAATGGATGGACTGCGCCAAACACCCGGCTTAAGTCCGCGGACATTGGGTGCCGCTTTAGGCTTAGTGGCTGATAACCGTGATATATAGGATCATCAGGAACTGGTATTAAGAGAACTAGACAGGCTACTTCAAAGATAATACTTTTTATTTGAGCATCTGCAGTTTCGCTTAAAAACTCCTATTCCACCCACAATGGCCTCAAGGGACCTTCCCCCATCGACCGCGCCCTTCTTCCCCAACGTCTTCTTCTATAACCAATTCTGTGCCAAGCCCAACTGGCCACCCGCAACCACAAACCTCTCTGGTCAAGTTGCCATAATCACTGGAGCAAACAGTGGACTGGGATATGAGTGTGCATTCCAGCTTCTATCCCTTCAACTGAGCCACTTGATCCTCGCTGTTCGCTCTCCCCAAAAGGGGGAAGCCGCAGCAGCTAAGCTTCGAGCCGTTAATCCCACGTCAACAATAGATGTATGGCCACTTGATATGAGCTCATATGCCTCCATACAAAGCTTTGCAAAGCGGGTCGAAAACCATCTTTCCAGTCTAGATATTGCTATCCTCAATGCTGGGGTGAGACAAGCCCAGTTCACCACCAATCCGAACACCGGCCACGAGGAAACAATCCAAGTCAACTATCTCTCAACCATGTTCTTAGCCATCCTACTTCTTCCCAGCTTGAAGAAGAAATCTCCGAGGGGAGTGTCGGGCCGATTGACTATCGTCAGTGCGGCATTATCGCTTCTGCCAAGCTTACCCGACGTGAAGGATGCGCCACTTCTGAAGTTGTTCGATCGCCGAGATACATTTGACGTCAATAGCAGTTACTGCATGTCAAAACTTCTAGCTCATGCGTTTCTCTATAAGCTGGCTGAATATGTCGCCGCAGATGATGTGATTGTTAACCTAGCAGATCCAGCCTTTGTGAAAGGCACGGACCTGGGGCGGGATTCGCCTGCTTATGCGAAGGCTGGGTTGGCGGTATTTGGAGCATTGACAGGAAGGACAGTCAAGGTTGGTGCATCGACGTATGTTGATGCTGCTGTACTAAAAGGGAAGGAGTCGCATGGGTGCTTTCTGATGAGTTGGAAGATTGAGCCGTATGTATTGCCGACTTCTTTTGAGGTTCTCACAACATAACTGACCCACGTATGTTCAGGTTTAATGCGTCGTTGTATACGCCCGAGGGGAAGCAATCTATTGAGCAGCTGTGGCAGGAGACGATAGATGAACTTGATTTTGCCGGTGTGCGAAGAAAACTTGAGACTCTGTAGTTCTCAAAAGGGCCGAAGCACCTACTCGCTGTCATTTGATAATTGTTCCTCACAGCTGAAACCGGGTTCTTAGATCTATGATATTGAAGAGTTAGCAGTACCAGAGCAATTTCATTCCTAAGAATCTACCAACGGACGAGATACAGAAGAGTAGAGCAAATTCCCATGTATAGCTCATGCGATGAAAAGCTTCGTTTAGACTCTGAGATGTCTGCTGCATAAGCACACCCAATGCAGCATAAAAAGGAGATTCCTGGACTCTATGACGTTGAAGAAATCCGTATGCCTCTCAAATCTCCAGATCAATCGGGGAGTGGGGACAGTACTCCACACGGGCCCACTTGGCCAGCATGAGTGGGCATGAGTCATTCTGAGTCGAGATGAATACACCAAATCACGATCATAGCACAGCCCACTCCTAGGCCCAAACTGCTTGCAGTTTCCAGAACTAGCCATGGAAAGACTCAGAATTATACACTTTAGCACAGATCTCTCACCTGAGGATCTCCAGATTCGGGGACTCTGCCCCACCCGAGCTTCCCATTCCACGTGACGTTACCCTGCAGGCCCAGCTATATAACTTAACCTCAATCCTCATGAACATCACCTGAAATTCCCATCCATGAGCTCAATTACACATTATACTACCTAACCTCCCAATCGATCAGCCTCATACACACAAATTTCGCCAACTATAACCTTCAATTATTACATGACCTCCCCACCATCCACAATGGCAACCACAACCACCACCTCCAACCCCACCCCAACAATGACCTACTACGACATCGCCATGCGGCCTCCAGTAACGGGGAACGCAGCAGCCGTAAACCCCTGGAAAGCGCGCCTGGCCCTGAACTTCAAGAACGCCCCCTACTCCACAACATGGGTCAAGCTCCCCGAAGTATCCAAAGTCCGCCGCAGCCTGAACCTCCCCGCATGTCGCAAATTCGCCGACGGTAGCGACTTCTACACCCTCCCCATCCTCTCCGACCCTACCACAAACTCCCTCATCGGCGACTCTTTCGACATCGCCGTCTACCTACAAAAGACCTACCCCGCTTCTGGTGACGGGGATCTCTTCCCTCCGCAGACACTGGACTATGAATTGAAGGAGGATTTGAAGGTGCTGGTACCGCTATCGGAGCGGAATGATACCGAGTATGCGGATTACGCGCGGTTCAATAATAATGTCGACGCGGCATTCAGTGTGCACACCTTGTTGATGGTGCAGAAAATGCCGTTTGATCCCGAGACGGCGGAGGAAAGTAAGGCGGAGTTTGTCCGGCGGGCGGGGTTTAAGTCATGGGATGATTTTGCTCTTGACGGGGAGAAGAGGGAGCAGGTGTTGAGTTCGTTCCGGGATATGCTTGGGGACTTGGCGAGGATGTTTGACAGGGATACTAGTGGGCCGTTTTTGCTGGGGCAGAGGCCTAGTCATGCGGATTTTATTGTCGGTGGGTGGTTGCGCATGTCGAGGGTTACGTTACCGTCGACGGAGTGGGAGCAGTTGAGGGGGTGGCATGGAGGTGTTTTTGGGAGGTTGCATGATGCGTTGGATGTTTATGCTGAGGTAAAATAGGCTTAACAGAGTTGGTGAGAGGGGAAACTTGATGGACAAGAATAGAAGAAGGAAGGAAAAGTATTGTATAATAAAGCATATAAAGTTATACATCAAATGCTTTCTATAAGCAAGAATTATAGCCCATTCCCCGAATATAAGGGTGGCCACCACTCAAAGACATCGTCTCCAAAGAGTTCATTATCGAGTGATGAGAATATGTCTATGGTTGAAGCTTCTTCCTGGGATGGCTGCCTGGGTAGCAGCGTTTCCACACCTGGTATGCCCATTGAGCTCTGTATTTCAGAGGTTGGGGCCTGGGCATCTGTTGACTGGCCATAAACTGCGAGTAAGCAAGACCTCATTCTTTTCACCCAGGCCAGTGATTTCGAAACCACGTTTTCGTGGTCAGTAATGCCATCATCAACGTTGGTTTGTACATTGCTCAGGTTCTGAGCAGTCCTGTCAAGAATAGACGCAATGTCTACAGTTCGTCGAATCATATTCACGTCCCATGCCGGATCTTCGAAGGATGCGAGTCGAATGAGGGTCAAAATTACGGTTCGGAATTGCCTCCACAGAAAGAAGGGGAAGTATGTATACTCGGTTGGTTTGAAGTTGAACATAATGTCCATGGCGCGTTTCGCTGCATTGAGGCAATTAAGAAGGGCCTCCATGCTGCTGATATCATCTAGAAGAGGGCAATGCCCAAGGCGCGTAAAGATAAGGTCATTGATGCAGATTTCTGTGTGTAGGGACATTGCTTCAAGCATCTCTATGGAGTATCAGTGAGAACTGTGATGGTGTCGAGTCAGGGATTGCAGATTGGACGTACTATTCGTGGCCAGGTGCAGGGGTAATTGCTTTCTCGTCTCGGATAATTGAGTGTTGAGAGAAAATATGTATGGATGGATAAGACGCGTACTTTGTTCGCTGTCGGTATCTCTTAGTTGTATACGAACATCAGTGACCATGCTCGTTATGCGCTGAAGCTTGATCATTTGCACCAGCAGTTCGTCTCCTCGAACACCTCTAGAGCATTGTATCATTTTCAGACACTCTTCAAGGTATGGTGACCAGGCCAAACTCTCCCCAACTGTTTGAAACGTTGCAACGCTGGGTTTGCCATTAGCGGTAAACCAAAATAGTTCGATGAAGTGCTAACCATGATGTGAGAAAGTAGCAAGCCAATGCCGTCCGTGCAATTACGACGCTCCTCGGCTGGAATCTGCCTGTAGCTCCCTGAATCTGAGATGCAATCGGTCGAGGAAACATATGAATCAGATTACCCTCTCCGCAATGCCGGCTTCGGAGTTGCAGATCGACCGTCAGAGCAGTGCACAGCTGAGACAAAATAGTAAGAAGGGGTCCCATAGAGAAGCGGAAGTGTCCCCTATAGATCACCATCAGTCATGCAGTTACCAAGGGTGTGATAAAGAGAACTGACCAACCGATGAAACAGAGGAGACCATGCAACAGATCCATCGTACATTTGCCTTCTACGATTACCTCACGAGCGGCAACCTCTCGGACTGTCTTTGCTAGACTGCTCTGTTCTTTGGCATCTGTAGATGTCACAGCCATTATACATAGCCAGAGAAATGGCGACTCTCGGTATAGCGCTTCAGAGGTCGACCCCTTCTCGAAATATAGAAGAGGGAGAAATTCAGTATAATGGTTATAGAATGCTTTGAAACGTTGTTTGGCATCATGAGACGATGGATTGAGAGCCCTGGAAAGGCTCTGTGGGAATAGGCCCCAGCTTCCTGATGGATCATTTGGATACTTGTTGCCATGATCTGTGGTTGCTACATCAAGATCACCAACAAGCGGTTGTGCATGCGACCCACGATCTGCAGGCACTGAAGCGCGAGAGAGAGCTGATATAAAGGACCCTGATGACGAAGCAGTTTCTTCGGGTTCAAGGCTACCCTGGCGAGCTTTTAATAATGAAACGAGCCCGTCTAACTTCTGCTCCAGACGAGCAGCTTGAGAGCCGTTGGGTCTCGAGCCACTCCTGCGGACGGTAGGAGAAGGGTTGCATTCTACTTTGAGCCGAAAGCATCTGACCATGTACATGAGCCAACGATCGCCAATGGTGTTTTCGAGAGGTGGATTACCTTTCACATCCATCTCCATTGGCTCGCAGCATGCATTTGCGTTTGACGCGAGCACAGTTGACGCATGCCCGGCCGTATGCGGCCGGCTTTCCATTATTACGTGCTGTCTTTTCCATCTAATTCAACTAAGAAATGTGAAGTATAATTGAGACACTGGATGGTCCAACAGGAATTCAGGCGCTGCTGCACCGCGATTGCAGAGTTCTTGGGATTAGCTGCACCCTCCGGTGGACGGATTTCCGGGGGGTTGAAAATTCGAAATCCGCTCCCGCAACTAAAATAGCGGCATGCGAATCCCGCTCCGCTCCGCCTCCACTTTCTATACCCTTAAAAGCCCCCTAGAGTCCAAACCATGTGAAATCTGGCCATCGCAAAAGTCGTTCTCTTATTTGTATATCAATAAAAATGGAATCAATTAGCAATGCTCTTTACTATGTGTTTCATTCATTTCATTTGACGGATGTCCTGCAATGGTGATCATCCCACACCCATTGTCCTGCCATTGATAGCTGACGGAATGCATATTCACAATCATAGGATGACCCAACACAACCCAGATCATCGATCCAATATTATAAGTGAAAGCGAATCTCGGCAGGTTTGTTTCAAGTTTCTTGATCAAACCAGCCGGAGCTTCAGCGTTATCATTAAGGAGCTCCACTCCGAACTGCTCGTCCCGATTTGTATCTTCTACCTTGTCCTCCGCGGTCTCGACACCATAGAAGACGACCCTTCTATTACTGTGAAGACCAAGCAAACCTTGCTTCGTGAGTTTGAAAATATAATAATGAAAGACGGGTGGACATACGATGGCAACCGTCCCGAAGAGAAGGACCGCGAACTGCTTGTTCACTTCCATCACGTTATCAAAGAGTATAAAGCTTTGAAGCCAGCCTACAAACACATTATCAAGGACATCACTAAAATAATGGGTAACGGAATGGCTGACTTCTGCCATAAGGTTACCCTGGGCCATCCAGATAATGCCGGCGTCATGACTATAGCCGAGTATGAGCTGTACTGCTATTATGTTGCCGGCTGTGTCGGTGAGGGTCTTACCCGCTTCTTCATCGAAGCGCAACTTTGCAACTCGTCATTACTCGACAACCCAACTTTACCTCGGTCAATGAGTCTCTTTCTGCAGAAGACCAACATCATCCGCGACGTCAGTGAAGATCACGAAGACAATCGTCGGTTCTGGCCCCATCAGATATGGTCTAAGTACGTCAGCAACTTTGCAGATTTGTTCAGGCCAGAGAATCGTGAGGCGGCCATAGAGTGCAGTTCTGAGATGATTCTCAACGCACTTGAGCATGTCAAGGAATGTCTCATTTATCTGGCTGGGTTGAATGAGCAGAGCATCTTCAATTTCTGCGTTGTGCCTCAGTGTATGGCTATTGCGACACTGGAACTATGCTTCAGCAATCCCTCTCTGTTTGAACGGAATGTCAACATCAAGATCAGCAGGGGCGATGCGTGTCAGTTAATGCTCGAGTGCACACAAGGCTTGCCGGGGCTATGTCGTATCTTCAGTCGATATGCACGATGTATCAAAGCCAAAAGCTCTCCAAATGCCACCAAGCTGTTCGAGATTAACAAGATCTGCGGCACGGTATGTTATCCCACCTACCATTTGTAGTGAACGAACATTAACAACCATAGATCGAAGAAGCTGCCAAAACTCTAATTCAATCTCAAGAAGGATAAAACTATCAGTGCATTGTCGCTGAGATGGGGCACGCTATTGATGAATGGCAAGACAAATAACTGTAAATGTATTCAAGAAGCGCACATTAGTAACATGCATGTAGCAGTTATTACATCAGAAAGGCATTATGGAGACCTTAGCCCGGGAGACTCGTTTACAAGTTTACTACAATTTCTCAGAACAGAACGTGAAGACATTGTCCGCATCGCCGATTCTGACCACCATCTGAAAGTCTTTGATCAGTTTTGGGGGAACTGTGCACCAGCCCCAACTATACAGACGCAACTAGCAATGTTTCCACACTGGCAATTTCAGCCTCCCTGTAGGTGTCAGCATAAGCATTCAGAGCTCCAAAGGATTACTTGTATTAGACAATAGCGGATGAAATGACTAGAAGCTCATTGTATTCTAAGGTCCTTAAGGTATTGCATTGTCAAAGTTGGGATTACCACGTCATAATTTGTTCTCCGGTTAACGTATTGTGCTAGCAACGTGTCGCCGCGGCGATGCAAAATATAAAGGGTGACATCTGTTGTGATCCTGAAAACACTAAATCTTTCTTAACAACATACAACTGTGCAGTTCATCATTGACGCCTGCAAACTTCACTGTGAACCTACCTCTGAGCACATGATGGAGCCCATTTTCGATAGCATCGCATACGATCGATTGGCCAAGTCTTACCTACTAAAGATGAACCGAGCTCTCTCAGTGGCGAACGGGGACGGATTTCGGGCCCAGGACCCAGTCACGGAGATCCTCCTCCTGGAAGGCTATCAGAGGCCAGTAGCACCGAAGAAAATGTCCCTTCCAGTCCCGAAAATATCCAAATCCAAGGAAGGATTTAACTCTGAAGCCAATATATTCCTTGGGTTTACAATTCCTCTCGAACTGGCCCATGAAATACTTCGATTCCTGGATCTGAGGTCAATAGGAATGATGCTC
Organism: Aspergillus costaricaensis CBS 115574; assembly: GCF_003184835.1. Classification (NCBI taxonomy): domain Eukaryota; kingdom Fungi; phylum Ascomycota; class Eurotiomycetes; order Eurotiales; family Aspergillaceae; genus Aspergillus; species Aspergillus costaricensis. Next base: position 99,555 of record NW_020291845.1, read on the forward strand.
CTAGTCAACAGCAAGACCAAGGAGCAGGTGGAAACCATGCTGGATTACCCCGTCCTCAAAACCCATGCGCACGAGACTCTCAATTTGATGCGCCAGATGAAGCTTTCTTCGCACTACACCATCGGACAGATATTTAATGAATTCTGTCAGCCTAAGTGCAGAACGTGCCCAAATTTTGGGCCGTTTCTATACATTCCAACCATGCAGAGATGTTGCTACGAATGCAACTTATACAAGAGTTCGTACGGATTGGGATTTGTGAAGAATATCTGCTACTACTTTGGAATTGAGGAAGAGGACCTGAACGAAGTCCAACTTGTCCACAATATTTGGCTTCATGACCCCCCAGATTGCATGGCAAACATCTCGCAGTGCAAGAACCTTGTATCCAAGCTTTATGGGCCGGAGGAGGCAGAGATACTAGACGCAACTGTCCATAGAATTGAAGGAGAAGGTGTCTATTTATCTGAAGTTGAACCGACGCCATACCAATGACACGGGATTCCTGGGGGCGGATGTTTCTGGAGCGAGAGAAAAAGGAATCGCATGAAGTTCATGGCCACGGTGCCGTTCCCCTACTGGGACAAGCGGGCACAGGCTACAGATGCAGGAGTCTACTGTACCGCTTGCGCTTACTTCTGGAGAGAGGAGGTACTATTCGATGGGCGTGGGCCTTGGGGCTGCGAAGAACCTTGCCCATTAGGCTGGGAATCTTCCTTTCGAGCCTATCGAGAGGCCGATTTACCTCAGCATGTTGAGACGTGTCTAAGCGTCCACGCATTGGAGATGAACCCTGAGCTGCGTCCTCATGATGTTAACTAGTTCATTTCAGATGAGGGGCATCTTTTCTGATATGTGCCGGGAACCAAGAGCCTTCTTTTGGAAATGACTGTGCTCCGGACGATACGCGGGACGGGCTATGGTATCTTTCGACCCCGATGCTCGTGATTCAGGAAGATTACAAGAATCATGCAGATGCGAGGTTTACGACACCGGCATTTGGCTTAGTTGAAGTATTGCGATATCTTTGTCGATTGTGGTGGGTGACATCGTGCGTCGGGATGGTGCTTCCTTGGTAGTAGTTAACGTAATGGATCATATTGACCATTCAACGGCTGTATTTAGATAAATATGACATCGCCACTATCTCTTCAGAGTACTTCCAGGGTAAAAAGAGATCAACATAATCTAGCCACCCAGGCACATCATTAAAATGCCGATACGCCCTTTCATACTCCCAATATTCTGGATACCACCCGGAATGCTCCCAGTCCAGAATACCGGTAACATGGCCATCTTTGACCAGTATATTCCTGGGGGCCAAGTCACTGTGGGTGAAGACAATCTCATGGTTCTCTTTGAATACCCTTGCTGCATGGTACTTGAACGCATCGGGAACCTTGGATATGATCTTGGAGAACATAAATTGATTAAACTCGCGTTCTGTGCCGAACGGACCACCACCATGGAAAACATGTTGACCAATCACTGCCTGGCCACGGTCTGCAGCTCCAATGTAGTTACCTTTCAGTGATCGCATTTCGTGTACGTATTTAAGAAGGTCTTCTGCCACCGATCGCTTTTCGACTTGAGTCATAGTACTCCATGCTTCGTCCAATGGCGTTCCTGGCATATAGTCCATGTGTATTTTAAGGACCTTGCCATCCTGGTCGGTTTCAATCTTGTGAACTTCAGGAACAGGAATGCTGGTATGCTCAGCGATAAACCTCATGTTGTTCACTTCATGACCGTACAGCGTGGCCCCTGATTTTATTACTTGATTGTTCTGGACTTGAATTGTTCGGGATCCTAAGGAAGAAATGATGCGTGGCTCTTACGTTGGTTAGTATATAGTGTCGTATCTCTCCCTCGGGGATCTTACTATCTTTTGGAGCCGGTTTTGCCGAGCTCTTGAGCCAGAAAAACGACATTTCGAGGGCGCCAGCACCAAATCAACGCTGATACGCTGGACAACCACCGGGTATAAAGGGAGATGAATAGGCAATGATGTACTGATCATCTGCAGTGTAAAAGCATAGTCGTTGTGGGGGGAGGAGGCTAGAACGGACCCGTATGGGCCACTAGAAAAAGAATCTCATTTGATTTATGGATATGCATGTAAGCCAGGAGATGAGCTAGCTACGTTAGTCTGATGGACAATGTTGGTGTCGCATTCCGGAAGCACTCCTTCGCCAGGCAGCGGGATGCGATCGGATTCCCTACCGGGGACAGGAAGAAAGTTATTCCGGCAAATATCAACCACTTGGACCCCCTTTTCCGCTGCAAGCGCAGGCGTCATTCTTGTGCGGGGTAAAACAAAAGAGATAAGAAGGCGATGATGGTCTGCTTCTGCTCCTTGCTGGAGCATTTGCCATATTGCTCATTTTGGTTGTACCGCATTGAACAGGATGTCAGTCAAACTATCTATTGCGGTGTTTGTTGGGGACCCGTTGGATTATACCAAAAAGCGACACACCGCTATTCACGTGGCGTTCGCGGACGGTGACCAGAGTCTGCTGCATATCGTTGGAGCACATGGGTTCTTTGAGTTTGAAGACAGTGTTGGGAAGGACCCTCAGGCCAGTGCTAAACTCGCAACCCTAATCGAAGTCCCCACAACTTCGAAGTCGCTCTCGAAACAGGATATCAAGCGTGCCTGCGAACAAACGCGAATCGAAAATAGCCCTGGAAATCATGACTGGAACTGTCAAAATTGGGTCGGAGATGCCCTTGGAAGTCTGGTTCAAACTGGCCTCTTAACCGTCCAAGCGCGTGATCATGCGATTGACCAGATGGCAGAAGCTTGCGTCGAGGCAACTGATGGGTAGTTCGCCTGTAGGTTGTATAATTTGCTCTGAACTCGGCTTATGCTGAAGAAAATTTAGATTTGAACGTCTTATTGGAATAGGTAGAATGGCTCACTATCACCATCACCATTTGTAGGAGAACGGTCTACTATTCCCATCCCGCCCCCTTACTGCGGAAGCTTCAAAGTTGTCTGGCGTAAAGACAAGAGCAAATTCTCTTATAATACCCACTCTACTGGTTAGCTGTCTTCAATCAGTGCCATTCCAACGTCTGAATCTGTACTGGATGTTCAAAGTAGCTCAAAAAAGCTCAATTGTGCCCCATCAATGAAATTACGCCGTCGATGTATACTTCCAAAAACCACATCCCTTATAGAAGTTCGGACCCATTGACCGTCCTCCATGATACGCTCGTTGTCCCTGTCAGATTCTGAGATAACCTTTCCCTGGCCGTAAACTTTGGTGAAAGAGCAGCGGTTGAACTCATTGTTACCATATCCCCTGCGTCCCGTCGATCAACCTTATGTGTTGGGCCACTGTGATTGCGTCTCTCTACTCCGACGTCTGAAATCGTTCTGAATGAGGGTGGGCAGGAATAGTAGATTTTATTAGACGCACTGCTGTGAGATATCAGGATGGTAAATTGAAAAGTGTGTACCTAAGAAGCCCATATTATAGATAAGATTGAAGAATATTTTCATCAAGTAATTGTATAGGGGTGTCAGCATAACAGACCTGAATGAGTGCTTCCTATGTCCTCGCGAGCATCTTACTAGGGAAAGATCACGTAACTCGGTCAGTATTCATATGGTCCATACTAACAGCATCTCAGCCTCCCTTATCAAGCCAAATATGAAACATGGGTCAACGGTGGCTGTTTATCGCAGTCAACAGTGCTTCGTGAATAGCATATTAGCCTAACGTAGATGCTGGCAGGGAAAGTCGAAAATCTCTATAAGCCATCCCCCATTGTACAATAAAATCTGCATTCAGCACTAGTCAATCAAGTATTGACGGTATTGTGTAGCAATACCATTTCACAGGTTGGATTTGGGTCCAAGTTGTTGTTTGAGGTTGCACATGCTGGTGCTACCATAGTGTTGCCGCGACGATTAATGGCACAAAATTTCACTCACGGTGTGATCTGGAGAGTCCCTTGACACTCCTGCCATCACAAAACTGTGCACCCTACATGTGTGCATCCTCCGTGTCGACTTTAAACCTTGGTATGGACTTGTTCTCCATCTCACCTGATATAACATCATCAATATAATCTAACTCACTCTGTCAATCCAGTCTACTATTCGTTAAAGTCTCATATCTCACATCATGGCATCCGGCTTTGCTTACCGGATCGAGAACCCGATCAGCAAGGTCTTTGGGTTTTCCAAGTATCAGAAGCCACAACCCCCGCAGCCAACAGTTGAGAATATCTTGTCAAAGGACAACAGACAATCAAATGCTGGTCTCAATCTCTTTCTTGGTTATTTTCTTCCCCTTGAACTTATCCATCACATCCTTCTCTATTTGGACGTGGCTAGCCTGGGCAACCTGCTTCTGGTCGATGCAGTATCAGAATCTCAAGCTCTATCACTCCGTCCATATCGGTTGCTCAGAGAAAAGGCGTTTGAAACACTGCATCTGATGGACAAGATGTGTCTCTCTCACCATTACACCACTGAACAGCTCTATAACGAGTTTACTCAACCTTTGTGTCGAACCTGCCATGATTTCGGACCATACCTCCACCTTCCAACACTCAAGCGCTGCTGTTACAACTGCAATTATCACAATCCATTGTACAGGATCGCCCGCGTGAAGGACATCTGTTTTTACTTCGATCTGAAGGAGACAGACCTCGGGGCTATTCCGATTGTCCACAGTGTGTGGGAACCTGGGGTCCGTCTGGCAAGCGTCTCCCAAAGTGATGCGATAGCTGTGCTACTCCACGGGCTCGAAGGATCACAGAGCAAAACACATGAAGCACGTCGTACCATGAAGAGAGAATTTGCGACTTTCTCGGAATGGGAACCCCGGAGGTCTACATCTATTAGACGTCCGCTCGCTCGTCCTCCACTCAATCCTCGTCCGAGCGTGACTGTTTGGTATGAAGGCGACTGCCACCAATTACAATTCATGGCTACCGCTCCACTCCCTTATTGGGATAATGAAACCAAAACCTTGGAGTCTGGAACATACTGTCGGGCTTGTTATCACGATTATAACCACTGGCCAAAGGTCGATAGATCTGATGAAGATGAGTGTTACAGTAGGCGGGCTTATCATCGGTCGTATCAAGAGGTGGATCTTCCGGAGCACTTTCGAACGTGTGCTGCCCTTATTGCTTCTTGGCAACCGAGACGGGCTTATTCCCGTGTTCGCCGTGGCGACGAGTACAGCTGTCAAAACGTGGAGAATCAATTTTGGGTTGAATACCCGGAGCCCAACTATGAACCTCGACGGGCGCTCTCTCCTGATCCTAATTTCATCTTCGAAGACCCATTCAGAGGAGGCATGTTGATTAATCATAATCCGAACTCCCACGAGACGACATTGCGAGAACAGGAACTGGAGGAGACGATGTCACCGCCATGAAATTCGAACACGCAAACCATAGTATGGACATTCTGGAGTTATCAGAGGGATAGCTAGTCGGTCCCCATGGATCTTTGCATACATAGTGTTAGCTACAGTGCGTGCACACTACCACAATCCAATGCTGGTTGTCTTCTCAGACTAGTTAATAATAAGATGTAGCAGTTCAGTATGGATTCTTAGCTTGTTTCGTTTTCCTCTTGTATCAAACCTTTGGAAGCAAGTCAAGGCCAGGTATATCTGGTAATTCTGCATGTTGACAGTGAGATGTCCAAGCTAGCGAGAGCTACTGGATGAGTAACAGACACAGCAGAAGTATGAATTCTGGACTGCTTGTATTCTTTGGTATGATATTCTGTCTGCTCATGGCTGACAACATCCCGGATAATTGACTTGTTGTCACCGGCATACAGAAATCCATACCGCAAGGTTCGAACGCAGCAATTGATCGTTCTTAATATTGCTTCGGTTCACTTGGAATACCAACATATTCTCGACGTTTCCAAAGCCTGGGATAAAAGATCAGGGTTGAGCACGCTGGTTACTATCTAATGGATTCTTTTGATAACCTTTCAGAATGGACACACTTGTCTACATTTGGTTCTCTGTCATCTACCATCAATTCAATTCCATAATGGCTAGCGAACCACCTCCAAAATTTAGTACCACTCAAATTCCTTCCGCGACAAAGTCAAGGTGATTATCATCATATCAACATGTTCCCCAAAGCCATGCGAAAAATGGCACTCCACCAAAATTCCGGAAAGTCGCAATACGAAGGCAACCCGAGAACATAGATCACCGCACATGCTTCGAGACGCATTCATCAGACAGGATATCTAAGGCGTGATGTGCCACAGAGGTCACAAGGTATACTATCTGTCCCTACTAGAACTGTCTCCCGCAAGGGATTACCAGCCACAGTGGGATGGCGGTGATCGCCCCTCTTTAGGCTGGCATTCCTGTCCTCAGTGTGGATTAAAAGAAGTGATTGTCACCCACATCATGAAGCATCCACAAAGGTTGACAAAGAGAAACCCTTCATGACCCACTTCACCGAGTTCGGTCTGCCGAACCACACACCCTCCGGTATTCCACACCAGTTCTACATCTGCCGTAAACTTTCTCCACCGGATCATCCATGGTGGGGATATTAGGTTCCCGACCAACCTTGAGTCAAGACTAAGCGAACCATTAAACACAAACCAGAATTCGGTTCACCTGCTTCACCGTGATGTAATTCACTAATTTTCTTGGGGCACCAAAGCTGTGGAATGTAAGGTGTCTACGCTGTGTCTGGATTAGTTCCGCATCAACAGTACCAGTACCAATACCATCCCTTGAACAGCCTCATACCACTTTTACCTATCTCGAATTTCTGATGATTATCTAGAACTGCCAAGAATTGATCCACAGCTATCCGCCTCATCCAGTGGATTCCCTCCTCACGTGTGTCAAATCCTCACTTCTCTTCTGGCACCCAAAGCCCATCTCAATCACCAAGCCACCCCAATTGTAGCATACAAACCATTTATCCACCAACATGGATCCCTCCCCTCTCTCCAACCGAGCCCGCACAGTCGTCTCCTCATCCAACAACCTGATGTGGGACATCCTCAAGAACCCATGGTGTCCTACAACCAAACCCGACGGCTACGTGAACGTAGGGGTTGCCGAAAACGCACTGATGCATGACAACCTGCTGGAATACATCAACACCACGAAGCTCACCCTCCCAGCCAAATACCTCACCTATAACGATGGTGCTATTGGTGCAGAGCGCCTTCGACGCGCCATGGTATCATTCCTCAACAAACATCTTCAACCATTCAAACCACTGACCATCGACGACCTCCTCGTCACGAACGGTGTCTCCTCCGCCATTGAGCACATCTCGTGGGCCTTCACCGACCCCGGCGAAGGTATCCTCCTAGGCAGACCCTACTACGGCACCTTCATCCCAGACATGTCCCTCCGCCCCGGGGCGACAGTCGTCCCTGTAGAATTTGACGACTGTGACCCATTCAGTCTGCAAGCCGTGGACTGCTATGAGCGCGCACTACTCAAGTTTCAACAAAACACCGGCCGGAAAGTCCGCGCCTTGATGCTCTGCCATCCACATAATCCGTTGGGTCGGTGCTACCCCCGGGAAACTATCATTTTTCTGATGCGGCTGTGTCAGAAATATCAGATTCATTTGATCAGCGATGAGATATATGCACTGTCTGTGTGGGAGAACACCGTTGACGGACATATCCCCGTGCTCTTTGAATCCGCCCTGTCCATCAACACAACTGGCGTTATCGATCCTAGTCTAGTCCATGCACTGTGGGGAATGAGCAAGGATTTCGGCGCCAATGGTATTCGACTCGGGGTAATCATCTCTCAAAATAACCCCACTCTGCACAAGGCGTTGCAGGGTGTTTCGCTGTATAGTTATTCCTCGTCTGTTTCGGAACACGTCGCAGCTACGGTCCTTGAAGATACGGAATTTACTACGAGGTATATCCAGCTTAATCGGCAGAGGATGTCCGAGTCATATGCGTTTGCTGTTCAGCGGCTCAGGGAAAATGGGATCGAATATGCTCCGGGGGTTAATGCTGCGTTCTTCCTCTGGGTTAATCTAGGTAAGAGGTATCGTGAGTTACACCCCGAGCAGACTGCAGATTTGGGTGACGCGATCAGCGACAAGGTGATGCAGCTTCTGCTTCAGAGGAAGGTCTTTCTGGCTAGTGGGGTGTTGTTTGGATCTGAGCATAGTGGGTGGTTCAGAATTGTGTTTACGCACCCGAGGGAGTATCTTGAGGAGGCGTTGCGTAGGATAGTGCTGGCGCTGGGCGATTTATGATTTGGTTAGAACATGGTATAGCATATTAATACACATCGACTATAAATAGCATCTAAGTACTTCCCTGCCATAAGGTTCAACGCACTCCCACTTCTAAAATACCCAATCTGCTCCTCGGTAAAACTATGTCTGAGCACAGCCTCCCACTCGCCTCCATTGACCACCAACCTCAAAGTGCTCCCCGGAACAAACTCCCCTTCTCCAAGCCCCATAATACTAATCCGATCCTCGGCCCTAATTCTATCATAATCCTGCTCATTCTCGAATGTCAACGCCAACAACCCCTGCTTCTTCAGATTCGCTTCATGAATTCTCGCAAAGGACTTTGCGATGACCGCCACACCACCTAGATACCTCGGCTGCAGCGCCGCATGCTCCCGCGAACTGCCCTCACCGTAGTTATGGTCTGCGATGACCACCCACGGCACGCCGTTTTCTTTGTAGTGACGTGCTGTAGCGGGCACTTCCTGTCCGTCTTGCTTCGTGAGCTGGTTCCGAATGCTGTTCACCTTGCCGTTCTCAGCGTTGGTTGCCCCAATTAGCGTGTTGTTGGAGATGTTTTCGAGGTGTCCACGGTAGCGGAACCATGGACCGGCCGGGGTGATGTGGTCTGTTGTGCATTTTCCGGCTGTTTTGATCAGGATGGCGCAGTTCTCGAAGTCGTGTCCGGGCCAGGGTGGGAATGGGGAGAGCTTCTGGAGGCGGAGAGATGAAGGGTCAATTTTGACGGAGATGTTGTCTCGGTTTGCGGGCGGGGGTGCGTAGGCTGAGTCGGAGGAGAGGTAGCCCTTTGAGGGGAGGGAGTCACTGGTTGGCGGGAGAAAATGGAATTGCTCGCCGGATGGTGTAGGGAGCGTGTCGGTGGTTGGATCGAAGGATAGGTCGCGGGAGAAGGCCTTTGCAATGACGAGCTCGGGGGATGCTAGGAATACGTTGGTTGCTGGGTTGGAGTCCAGTCGACCGGAGAAGTTCCGGTTGTAGGAGGTTATGATGGAGTTAGGGGTGCCCTGGTTATGCCGTTATAAATGAAGTCAAGTGGGAAGTTGAATGGCAATACTATACCTTTGGCATGTCAACTCTATCCCAAGACCCACAGCATGGTCCACAGGCATTGGGAAGCATCGTCGCACCAAGTCTCTCAAAGACTGGTAAGATGCCAGCATCTTTCAACGTCTCGCGCGTCTGAACACTACCCGGGGATACCAAAAGCGGCATCTTCGGTTCCAACCCTGCATCCAATGCCTGCTGAGCGAGACTAGCTGCACGTCCCATATCTTCAAATGAAGAGTTAGTACACGAACCAATCAAAGCTGCCGTCAATTCACCCGGCCACTGATTCTCCGTTGCGGCTTTACCGAACCGCGAAACCGGCGTAGAAAAGTCCGGCGTGAAAGGTCCATTGATGCGTGGCTCGAGAGTTGACAAATCCAGCTCAATGACATTATCATATTCAGCCCCCTGGTCAGCCTGCAGCTCCGGCGCTATGCTCTTAACCGCATCAGCCATCTCATGGCGATGGTTAGCACGAAGATAATCCGCCATCTGTGGCGCATAAGGGAAGATGGACGTGGTGGCACCCGTCTCTGCACCCATATTGCAAACCGTTGCCATTCCCGTAGCTGATAAAGTCTGCGCCCCAGGTCCAAAGTACTCAATAATGGACCCTGTTCCCCCCTTGACCGAAAGCGTCCCAGCAACGGCATTGATAATATCCTTCGGCGAAGCCCATCCGGACAACTGCCCCGTCAAACGAACACCTAATACCTTGGGCGCTTGCAGCTCCAGTGGCAATCCAGCCATCACGTCCACGGCATCAGCACCACCGACTCCGATGGCTATCATGCCCAGACCCCCTGCATTGGGGGTATGCGAATCTGTCCCGATCATCATCCCACTAGGGAAGGCGTAGTTCTCCAGCACAATCTGGTGAATGATTCCTGCACCGGGCTTCCAGAACCCCATGTTGTATTTTTGACATGCGGACTCGAGAAAATCGTACACTTCTTTATGATTGTCGAGCGCTCGCGCGAGGTCCTGCGTTTCGCCGTCACGACTGACGATCAAATGATCACAATGGACTGTCGTGGGCACGGCAGCTGTGTCTAGTCCAGCAGACATGAACTGGATAAGAGCCATTTGGGCTGTCGCATCTTGACATGCTATGCGTTGCGGGCGCAGTTTGAGCTGGGTCTTGCCGCGCTCGATGCGCTCGTCGAAGGTGGTGTCGAGGTGACTATAGAGAACTTTTTCGGCGTATGTTAGAGGGCGATTGTATCTGAGGGTGGATATTAGTAGGGCACTAATGGTTCAGTGTGGGTGAGATGAGTAGTTACCGCTTTCTGAGTGATTGGATGGCGGAAGGAAATTGGGATATGTTTATTTTGTGTTGTTCAAGTCGACTAATTGGCACTTGGGTGTGCGAGGCATAACCTCTGGCTAACTTGGGACAGCCCGCTCGTGTTCTAATCATCTTGCTGATGCATTGGTAAACAAGGGTGATTTATTGGATAAGGCAGAAGATATAAATAAATCACAAGGGTTTATGTAACAACTCCAGCTGTGGCTGATTTACACCTCGGTCATCCTGGTGACGGCTTCGGATGGTTCCGTCGGCTGAGCCGATGAGCACATCGCAACTCCTCTATCCGAGGAACAACTAATGACAATAGCAACGCTGTCCAGCATATCCATCTAGACATATTCCCGCATCTCAACATTGCCATCCACATCCTCCGCCTTTTTTTCCACGGACACTTTACCTCCACTCTCTGCTGTGCCGACTTCCCCGAGCGGTAACCCCCTGGCCATCGGCACAATCTTCCAGATAGAAGGGGCATCCACAAACACCCGATCGAGCATCTCCAGACTACGGTGCATCGTCTCTGGATAGAATAAGTACACGCAGACCGGGATCATCGCAGATATGAGTGCATAGATCACGTAGTACCAGCACCCAATCGTATCAATAGCAACCGGCGTAACCAAAACGACCACCAAATTCCATAGCCAATGGTTAGCAGTTGCGAGCGAAGACATGGCCGCTCGCAGACGCACAGGCGCAATCTCAGCTGTATAGAGAAAGTTGCCTCCCATAAAGCCGATTGGGTAGAAGAAGTTGAAGACAAACATGAAGGCAACGTATGCTATCGCCATTGGATGCGTGATTTTGCCCAAGCCGGTGGTGACGGCCAGCACGGCCATGCAAACGGACATCCCGGCTCCGCTTACCATGAAGGATAGTCGCCGGCCCCAATTGTCGATAGTCCAAAATGTTATTATGCAGCAGAGAGTTTTCCATGATAGTACGCAGGACGCTAAGACTCTAGACATGGTGGGCGTCATGTGTAGGTAGTTTTCGAAGATGGTGGAACTGTAAACGGATATGAGGTTGCCTCCGCAGGCCTGATAAATTAGCGATGGAGACATTTACAAATTGAAGTCTTGCAAGGGTTCGCCAACTCACCTGTTGGAAGAAGTTTAGCCCCATGCAGAGCCAAAAACGCAACAAGAGACGCGTCTTGTCCTTGCGATCGAAGATATCCAGGATGGACATGGTCCCACTCCCCTCCAAAGCAAGCTGGATATGGGCTATCTCGCCCACAATCATCTCATCATGCGCATCCTTCCCTCGATAGCGGCAGAGACTAGTTGTGGCTTCTTCGACCCGGCCTCTAGATACCAGCCAACGAGGTGACTCCGGGAATGTGAAAGCAGAAACCAGTATTATTGCCGAGAATAGGAAGGGAATAGCGAGCGGAGCTCTCCATTGTCCAGTGGAAGGGGGTAGATAGCTGAATCCCAAATCAATCCAGTTGCACAATGTGTATCCCGTACTGATGAAGATACCCGTACAGATCCCCAGTTGTCCGCGGTACTTCGGCGAGGCACATTCCGAGAGCCATACAGGCACCGTGCCGCTGATTTGGCCAATAGCGAACCCTAGGATAACCCGTCCAACGACCAACTGGATTAATGTGGTTGCGGAGACCTGCAGAGCCTGGCCGACGACGGTGATCACAGCTCCGATGAAAACTGTCTTTCGACGTCCGAGTTTGTCGCCGTACAGAGAAAGGGATAGAGCACCGATAAGACATCCCATCTGAAACGTGGCATTGCATGCACCCTGGGATGTCGAGTTATGGGACTTTTGTGCTCCCGAGGTGTTTATGGTGTCTATGTCTGGGAACACTGACACCCAACTTTGGAGGCTGAGTAGACTGCCCAAGACCGCTTGGTTGTATCCGAAGAGAATGAACGAAGGAGCAACGATAAGAAGTACCAGAGCGACTTGTAGCTGGGTGCCAACCACAGAAAGAGCAAGGCCTGCCATTTTCACGTTGCTTTCTTGTGTGTCCTCTGCTTCATAGAATTACTCGGCGGCTTAAGTACTTTACGTCTGATCCCCCGTGGGGAAGAGCGTCTGGAGTCAAGGAAGAAAAAGCGGGGTGCAGATACCTCATGACATGATCGATTCAGGTCATTACATCTACTCTTGTTTGATTGGAGGATATCTATGGCTGTATGGCGTTGTCCTTTCTGTCCCTCGTCTCGATCGCCTAATCATCCAGTGTGGGTTTGGTACCCCAGGTGGGTATGAGTATCGCTGCACCCATTTCCCATCGGATGCTCCGACAGACTTTACTCAACGACTCACCGTGGCGAATAGACCAATAAGATATTGTGGTTTATATGGAGTGATATGCAGATCACTGTCTAGTGCACAATCGTCTCATGATCATGCCAGTGAAGCTTTGACGCAGGCAGACGCAAGATACTTTGACTCAGTTGAGATCGCGATATCGAGAGACAATGCCAACCAAATGTTGCATTATTTCTATTTTAGATTCTTCATTCCCGAAAATAGAACCCGTTGGGAAGGAGAAGAACTCACATAAACAGCAGAGGTGGAGTACTTGGTGGGTGCCTGGCTACTGTCAAATGTCCCGACAAGTTAGGTTTGTATTATAATAATATTACGTATATAGCAAAGTACCATTACAATCGGTACTGGCGACTGCCCCGGCTTAACAATGAGAGAAAATTTCAAGCACGGTTCATTGAATTTCTGGTTTCGAATAATTTAACTCTTCCAATAAATCTGGCCCTCAAAGAGCCGACGCGCAGTACGGAAGACAGTTGCCGCCGTAAGCTGGTCCTCCTCGAACTTGGCCCCAACAAGCAAATTTCCACTTGCATGACCAATTGTAAGACCAGCATCACTGACGCGATGTTTGTTGGTTGCATCCTCAACAGTACTACCTACCACACGAGCAGCTGCAGAAACAGCCAACGCGACAGTGATAGGAACTGCCTTGTGCGGCTGTCCCACAGAAATGGCCCGCACAAGCAGGTCGACAGAGTCCTTCCCTTTGGACTCCTGAGGTGGCGACACCATGCAAACCTTGGGAATACTTCCTGGAACAGCATCGGTAGTCGGTGCTATACCCATCTTGACCCCCGCCTGGCGCCGGATAGAATCCAGCCTTTGCAGAAGGTCGGGATGAGCGGCAATCTCGTCTGGAGTCAAGTCACCGCGGACGCCCAAGCTGCTAGCTGGAACAAATACGCATGGATTGGCCACGTCAATACATGTGGCTGGAACACCGTCGAACTCGTCCCTTGTCTGCCCCGTCGGCAGCATCTTCCCGGTCACCGAGCCAGCCGGATTGACAAAATCTAATTGAATCCGAGCAGCTGTGCCGGCAACGCCATCAATAGCAAAGTCGCCGCTAGAGGCAGCCTCGCCGTCCACCACGGGAAAGGAGGCAGTGATTATTTTCCCCGTGTTGGTGTTGTGGATGCGTACAGTAGCCGACTCGGGCGTTTGGGAAGAAACAAGCTTTTGGTCAAGGGCAAAGGGACCAATGGCACTGATCATATTGCCACAGTTGCTGGAGTAATCGACATCGGAATTTTTGACCCCCAACGACACAAAAGTGTAATCGACGTCGGCATCGGGGTGGGTGGATTTCCCCACCACGCATACCTTGGAGAGGCTGGAAATACCCCCTCCCAGGCCATCAAGCTGCCGTCCGTATGGATCAGGGCTGCCAATGACGGAGCGAAAGATGGCGTCCCACTCCGAGCGAGGAGGGAGATGGGCCTGATTGAACATGACGGCGCGCGAGGTGCCTCCGCGGTAATAGGCCGCAGGAAGGGAGTGTTGCTTCGACAAATAGCGCCGAGAGCTAAAAGCGACCCGATTTCGATAGGTATATTTGAACATGATGGTGGTTTGATGGCTAGGAACAACGTTTGTGCAAATGATTGGGTGGTTTTTAATGTTGTCTCCAGGACCGGGATTAAAGTTGCCATCGGATTTATCCGATACAAATTAACCGGTTAAAGCCGCGCTCATCGGCTCATCCGATCGCGAATCGCTTCATGGGTGTCTCCAATCCACCCCTCACCAAGGGACACAGGTATACCGAGTGCCTAGGATGAGAAATACGTTTACGTAGACCGTTCGAATGCTCGATGTACATTACAGAAACAGCTAGCTTGACTAGCATCGGCAAAATCTCATCTGCGGCGTCGGGTCCAAGCCGTTGACCCGAGGTATTTAGACCGCGACAGATCGTATTGGGCTTGGAGTAGAAAACTGCCATGATTAGATTTTGCCGCACGATTGATCATGGTTGTGGATCTGAGACCTCTTTCCAATCCAGTCCGGTTGATATAGTAGCCGACGGGCAAGTGGCGAATGGAAACCACCCCCAGCGCCACCTTGATACATCTCAATTAGCTCGACATCACTCCCCACTCTCCGTAGAAACATTAGAACAGAACGCTCCAAACATCTGCCGTGCTCATGTCTATTCCCTCCATGAATAGGTCAGCCCATGGGAGGTCCATTTGAACGTCAGGAAGACGTGACGGTGAGTCATGAGCATAGGCATCTGAGGCTGGGTTGCTAGCCTTGGAGGGAAACGTGTGTGCTCTAAGACCAAACCAGGTTTGGAACTCGGTATCAATACTCAAGTCTGCCTGATCTTCATGTTCGAATAAGGACATAATCGACTGGCCAAGCCGCTCAACAATCCTGCAACACTTTTCTCCGACCGCACGTCCATCGCAAATGCCCCGGAAGAGTGTAAGAAATGTAGATATATTCGTTTGAATCACCGGCTTGGTCAATTCTTGCCGCAAGGGTGCAAACGCTCGCAGAGAATACAGCATTGTCACGGCTGCCAAGAACAACGAGTGAATTGCGATGAACGTATATTTAATGCGGTTCCGCGCGTACAGTGCGCTATATGAGCTTATCAGACCAATGGCAGACTCGGTGCAGGTCCGCAGATCATCTGGTGATGGCATTGGGACCGCACGTGAGGGACGGTAAAGTGAAAGAACGGCGTGGTGGAAAGCAATCTGGAACCACTCAGTGGACTGGAAAGTAGATAAAGTCTGCATATAGCGTGGCGCTGTTATTATCCACTGATTCAGCTCCAGAAAATATCCACTGCGAAGCCGATCCAGGTCAGCAGGATCAGTTGGGACAGAACCGATGCAATGAAATGTCTTATAAACACCGGCGTTGATTCGACGGAGCTTAATAATGTGGACAAATGTTGACGTGTCAGCCACATGCGGTATCACTGACTCCTCGACATTGGGGCTCTGGATAGATTCAATGAGCTGGGCATCCGTCAGCTGCATAGGCAAAGGCATGCTGATATCTGATTCTTGGATTCCCAAAGGTCGGCCCATGTTGATAGCCACACTGCAATTAATCACGTACGCGCACCAAAATACACGTTTAGACATCTCTGCATCCATGATGTCTTTCCCAGAAATGCTCTCCTTGCGGTGAAGGTCAAGGCCGATGGCTAAATTAAGGGCCATAGCGGTTGTGAACCACATATTGACTGACTGGGGTTCATTATGGCCATACATGCACAGTAGGAGAAGACACTGAACACATTCAATATTCTCACCACTCAAAACCAGGTCCAGGTCTTTTATGGCCTCTTTGAAGAATACCCGATGGGTCTTGTCGCGAGTTTGGGGTGATGACTTCTCTGTTGACGCAATGGCACAGACGATGTTTACCATGAAACTGGACAATGGCCTCATCTCAGACTTCGTCAGAAAGGGTGTCAAGTGTTGGTTGACGAATGTATGCCGATGTAATACTGGTAAATATGGCCATCGCCTATCGAAAAACGCGCCAGCCAGATTAATGTACGTGTCATTGTCGAGACTTAAACCATCTGTTTCAGAAACTTCGATATCTGTGATATCACCCCATAGCTCCCAAGCGCTGCTCATAGCACTGCGGTTCTCTTTTCTGGAGCTAAATTGCAGTGAGAAGGTTGGTCTCAGTATCCGACTAAGGAAGCGACAATCTGGATTCCCTCTCAGTTGGTCAGACTGAGATATGGCCTCGGCAAAATTATGCCCAGGTAACGGAGGATTGGGACTTGGAATTCCAGAGTCATTAGATCGAACAGAACTGAGAGCCTCGAGCAAGCGGGTCTCTAGCTGCTGACACCTTTCAGACAGCTCATTACTTCGTCGCTCAGCAGCAGCAAGTTGGGCCCGTAGGGCATCACAATCACAATTTAGAGATGGGTGCTGGATCACTAGTCTATCCGACATGACGCATGTCGTTTCAGCAGCAGCGCATGAACCGCAAGTTGGCATTCTTCCATCACACTGACTGCTTTAGTGAGTATTACTTTGACTTTATGGTATGTCACTGACCTTTTGCTTGCGTCGTCGACACCGTTGGCATGCCGCCACACTTCGAGGTAAACCTCGACGATGACGACGAGGGGTTGAGCCCGATGGACTTTCACTCATTGAAGCCATAGCTTCTATGGCACTTCAGCGTACAGTAGTGTAGCTGTTGAGGATACAATGAGGCTCATGCGCAGGATGGAAATTGCAATTCGTCTCTGCTTCTACAACGAAGAGCCTCGGGCTTGGCATTATATTACTAAGCCGTCTATTTATACTCTGCGTAAGGCCTTCATTTACTGATATTCGTGTTGAGTGGCGGCACCCATAGGATTTCTCAATTCTCACAGAAACTCATGTACTTCCTGAGTTTGATGGTTTCTGTTCAGCGACGCGCTTGTGTAACAAAAGTAAATACTCAATCGATATACAGTCGGCCCGGGTTATCCACCATCATCTTCCAGTAGGCATCATCTCCCATCCAGTCATGCAATCTTTGGAGAATTGCATGGTTGTCGATCATCCTAAATGGTTCTTTGCTTTCTATTGACCTTTTTACCCGGTTGTGTCCATCGCCCGTGTGTGGCCAATCGCTTCCCCAAATAACCTGATCAGGAATCTCTCTCGCCATTGCCTGAACGATAGGCTGCAGGTCATCAAAGGTCGAGGCTGAGTAATCTGACATACGATATAAACCGGAAACCTTTATATAGACAATCGATTGCTTTGCTAGTGACAAGAGGGAGCGGAATCCCGGTTGGGACGTTGGTGTCGATTGTAACTCCGAAGGTAGCTTGGATGTGCCACGCAAGCCACCTAGATGGTCTGCAATAACCCTTACGGGGAGCTCGCGAACAGCATCATGCAGAACTGTAGCATATCAGTCACGATAGCTGTTATACATTGTTATTAGTAGATAAGTACTCACGGTCCCATGTCCATCCTGGAACGAACAACTGGATCGCCCAGCTGGGAAGATGGCGTATGCGGTCAGCGGTACGATTCAAAAGGCTTATCAAATGTATAATGTCGACATCTTTCCCATCGGCTTGGAAGTTGAGTCGAATACCTCGTACTCCAAGGGCGTGCATTTCGTTCAGTTGCGCATCGGTAATAGTGTCGAGATCTAACACTGCGATTCCAAACGATCTGATGCCTCTATCCCTCAATTCTCGCAGGCAATGCATCATAACCGTGCAGTCGTTCTTGTAAGGCGATGGCTGAACCAAGACAAGAGTAGTATTGTTGTAATCCCTTGCTAGGCTCTGATTCAACGCCAGTAACTTTTGCAGCGGTGCATCCTCGGGGGTATATGCTCTCCCTGCAGCATATGGGCCTAGCTTGGGATCGAATACATGGACATGTGTATCGAATGACTCCGTTGAGAGAAGGAAACTAGATGGATTAGCTTCAACGGCTGCATTTTCCGGATGTACCTACGGTGTATTGGAGCGCCTTCCATGGATGGCTAGAGCTTGTGACAGCATTGTGTAGGTAGCCCGTTGGTAAACCATGAATTGTGGTAGACATCCACGCAGAAGATCGAGCTTTGCTAATAACATCTCACGTTACTTCTCCTCAACGCTACACTTCCTACGCATCCCCTTCCTTGGCATCAATGGTATGTGGTTGATTCCGGCGGCACCCCTCTTCGGGAAAGCCGATACATCCGAGGTGCGCATCGGATGCATCCGACGAGCATCACGACGGTCGGTCAATCATTAGAGCTTTAATTGCAGCAATTGATTCGACAAAATATTCTCTTAATTGGAGGAATAACATTTGAAACATGTCACAAGCAGTAGCTACGAATACCCCGACTTTGCAAGGCAATGCCGAGCAAAAGCGCCCCATACCCTATCGGAACTTGGCCGTCGGCGCGTTAATGAACATCTTTCAAGGTAATGAGAAACTCTACTTGCCAGGAACCTTTCTAACTTTACGCAGTTACGTCTCTTGGACAGCCGCTAGAAGTAATCAAAACCCATGTATGCTTGACTCTCATCCATACTAATTGGAATTAATCCTGACGACTTACCCTTCCAGTTGGCAGCAAACCGGCAAGACACATTGCGGGATGCATTACAAAAGACTTGGTCCCGCGGAAGATTTCTTGCTTTTTATCAAGGGCTAATACCTTGGGTACGTATCTCCTTCATCTAGCGCCCTCGCCTAGGCACATTTAATACTAATTGCCACAGGCTTGGCTAGAAGCCTCCACCAAAGGCGCCATTCTGATAGTAACATCAAGTGAGATCGAGTATCAAGCCAGATCAAAGTTCAATGCATCACCTACGATCTGCGGTGTCCTGGGTGGCATTGGCGGTGGCGTTGCGCAATCGTATCTCACGATGGGCATGACCACATGCATGAAAACAGTTGAAGTGACCCGCTCAAAGATGAGTGTCGGAGGTGCCCGAGTACCCGGGGCTCTGGAAATGTTCTTTCAGATCATTCGCGAGAAAGGAATTCGTGGAGTGAACAAAGGCGTTAACGCCGTCGCGCTACGACAGGTTACAGGCTGGTCTTCTCGGATTGGTATATCGCGGTTTGCGGAAGAAAGCATCCGAAAGGTCAACGGAAAGCCGAAGGATGAAAAACTCAGATTCGGAGAGAAAATCCTGGCATCCACTATTGGTGGTGCACTGAGCTGCTGGAACCAGCCATTCGAAGTAGGTGTCGCTGAGATGTGTGAAATAAGCGATTGCTGACTCTGCAGGTGTTGCGCGTGGAAATGCAATCTATGAAGAATGATCCCGCCCGGCCAGCTTCTCCGACGATCGCGTCCACGTTCAAGTATATCCTTTCGACGACCGGAGTCAAGGGTCTGTTTCGCGGTGTGGTTCCTCGCATTGGGGTTGCGGCGTGGGCTACGATCTGTATGGTAGGGTTTGGTGATACGGTTAAAGAAATTGTTAATCGCAAATGATCCATAACACGGTTCAGATAGAAAGGTGATAGGTCGTGTATGCATAGAGCTTGAAATTTTTATTCTTGTTATAGCCACATTGGTGGAAAAATATCCAAATGCCAAAGATATCCGAACTAGTTATATGGAAATATACAATGGCTTTAGCCGGCTATGGTCATCACTTTACCACCCACGGTAGCATTACTACTATTTTTCCATATGATCTGGTTGAATCTCTCGATAAATCAAGTAAATACATTGTCACTGTAATCACATACCTCAGATCCACACCGAGGATACCTCGAAGGCTGAGAGAACCACCCAATGGAAGGCACTTTCATCTTCCCTTCGCGAGGGCATTCTTTAGGTAATGGAGTTATTAATTGATTGCATGATTGCCTGGATTATCAGCAAGAACACTGCGAACGATAATGCCTCTCCAGGGGTGTCGTAAGACTGATGCAAGGAACGGTGGATATAGCGAGATAAGGATACTCGCGGAATCAAGCAAATACCAAGCTTTCCTCACCCTCCTCGTTATGCGAAGCATATTGATTCCCCACCGGTGAGGCGTAGTGCGTTCATGTCGAGCCTATAATATTGACTCATTAGTGTGGTGCTATCTATCTGTAAGGCAACGATGGTACTGACTCTGTCAATGTCGCTGTAAGTAGTGCACTAATTAATAGCCTAGCTGGATAGTCATGATTATGAAGGGGATTCAATGCGAATTCATCTGAGAGACGGTGGGAAATTGATGTAATACAGACAGAGGATCATGTGATTCCCACAAACAGCAGGTAAGATGCCTACCTGACACTTCAACTTTCACTCTTCCAACATACCCGAAATATCATTCGTCGGTAGTGGCGCCACTCCAACCTTTTTCTGGAATAAGTGAATCCAAGAAAATCTTTCAAAGACCAATGTGCATAAGCAGGCAACTCAATTTTTTAATATGCACGTAGTTAATTTATGCAGGTCGATTCTGGCCACCGAATTTATGAGCATATTCAAGGAAACAAGCAATGCCACGGAAATACACCCCCACGAGCCCCACTCGACAAGCTGATACTGTGCCACATGCACAGAAGAGGGGTTGGAGGAAACGACGCTGATTAGAGGTCAGCAGCCCGGGATGGGCCAGCTACACATCAGACTAGAAAGCTTGTCTACGATCAATTGATGGTGGGTTGCTGATGGTATCTCACAACGCTATGGTGACATCCTGTGGCTATCACTGGTCATGTACCGCCTAGTCAGATCATTATATTCGTTGTTGAACCTTCGCCACTGAGACGTCAAATTAAAGCCTGTTTTGGGCGTCAAACAGTTTTCCTTTACAAAAATCATCAATGCTCAGATCTTAATGCCACCCCAAGGTAGGCAGTACCCAGACACACAAAGTAGATCCTATCAGCTGGTGAACTAAATCACGCAGGCCGTGGAGAACCGAAGATTACACTGGGTGCTTATCTCTACGGGTGCGTGTCTCATTCGGATTATTCGGTGTGGTGCACTGGATCATTGGCTGGTCCAATGCACTCCCAAGCACCCGACCTGCTGAGTCTAGAATCCATGGCGATATCTGCCCACGATGATTTGATCTCGATGTTGTGACATCCTGTTCTCAGGCCAGTCACCAAACTGCTCGAGCGCGTAGTCCATGACTTTTGATTATTATTATTTTTTTTTTGTTTTCTTTTCCCCCTATAATATATGCGCTGTACACAGGGGTTGCTGTGCTCGGAGATGCGTTGGAGCTCCGGCGCAAGGTGGACTTCTTGTGCCACCTCCTCATCGGCCTGATAGAAGCGAAGTCAAAAACAACCACTTACGAGTCTCCAATTTCGAACAGCGCGAATATTGTGCCGTCGAGTATCACAATTTAATTACCATCGCGATAAGATACCCGTTGGTGGTGTACGCCTTCCCAAGATGATTGGTTATTTCTCTCAAAACAGTATGCGGCCGTGCCTTTTACGAACTTATCCCCCCGCAGATGGTTATCAGACTCGCTTCGGGAATACTGTTTTGGCCACGTGTGACACCGCCAATAAGATTATCCCCGTATCTCATCCCATCTCCCTGATGTATCGCAATGGGTCATTTTCGCCAACTACTATTGAAAGACAAACCGCGAGAAGCCAATTGCGTTTTGTAATTGGCGCACTAGCATCTGTATAGGCTTCATTTAATCCTGCCACAACGTCGCTATCACCCATAATACAATCGTAGCGCATCTGGAGACCGGATTCCCGGCACATCGTTCGCAATGTCCTTCCATGATGGCGAACTAGAGGCATCATGGCATTAGCCATTTACATAGCGGCTCACGCGATTGGACATTACGAGCAAAGCCGGACATTTCATTTATCATCGGCGAAGCGGGGAACTGCACTTGGCCGTCGCATATGGTGTAGTCCAGCCAGTACTTTCACTAGCGAAATGAACAGAGTCCGCTCTCATTGGAACCAGTGGCTAGCAAGTCGTTATCATCCTCTTCGAGCACATAGACCCGTATCCGGTAATCCGGTTTCTGGCCGTCTTGCCTCCAGATAACGGGGTGTACGAGTGCTCGAGATGGCGCTTAGCACAGCGAACGACATAAATAAGGCCACATCAGGTCACAGATTTAATGCAACGGTTCATTCCAAACAATGCGATCGTCTCGTTCTTGAACCAATACTGGCATGGCGGACGAGGTAACCGACAGTCCCGTCTCCACCCCCGCGGTGGAGGTCAATGAGAAGAAGGATGACTTGCTGGTCAAGGAGTCTGTGGACATCCATGATGTGGAAGTCGCCCCGGGCTTCGTTGCTGAGGCGGACTTCAAGGGGAATTTCGACGATGTTCCCATCGGGGAGGGTATTATCCCTGAGGATAGTGACGAGTTCATCGATCCACGCCTGAAGGACTATCCCATACCCTTGGTGGCTAAAACGGTAGATCTTCGCAATGATCCGACGTAAGCTTCTTGTTCCATTCTCAGAGTTTATCGCATGGCTGATATCCAACCTACGCAGTGAACCAATCCTAACCTTCCGATTCTGGGTTCTGTCTACCTTCTGGGTGCTTGTTGGCTGCGCACTTTCCACCTTTTACTTCTTCAAGCCGTACTACAACTCAATCACCAGTTATGCCGTCCAATTGCTATCCTGGGGCATGGGTGATGCCATGGCTCGATATCTACCCACAAGGCAATTCAGCTTCTTTGGATGGAAATGGTCGATGAACCCAGGTCCCTGGAACGCTAAGGAGCATGCACTTATTGTTGTGGCCTACTGGGGTAGTGTGAGTGACTTTCCTTCACGTTGATAGTACGCTTGTCAAGCTGACAAGAACAGTGCTACACGGCTATTGGAATGGGCCCCTTGTCTGCCATCGAACTCTACTACGGCGAAAAGCTCAACGCTGGGTGGTCTATGTTCTTCTTGTTGGCCTCTCAAATGATCGGATATGGCTTCGCGGGTCTCTTCCGTGATATCCTAGTTCGACCCCCGAAGATGTATTATCCCGGAGTGCTGCCCAACGTGGCACTGTTCAATGCGATGCATCGGAACCCATCCGTCACGAAGAAAGCCCTCAAGTACTTTGCCATCATCGCATCTATCACCTTTGTGTATGAGTGGCTTCCAGAGCTCATTTTTCCTTTGCTGAGCTCTCTTCCTTTGATCTGCTGGTTTGGCCATGGTAACTGGAAGGCCTTTGTCCTGGGATCGGGTACCTATGGATTTGTCCGTTCCCATCTCTATACCTACAAGGTAGAATATGACTGCTAACTTTTGAGCATAGGGTATTCTGGACTTGTCGCTTGATTGGAACTATATCACCTACATGTATCCATACTATACACCGCTCTGGTCTAGTATGAACCAATGTATCTTCATCATTATCTGTGTCTGGATAATCTATCCCGCCATCTACTTCACCAACACCATGAACGCACAGAACTTTGCACCAATGGATACCGGTACCTACACTGCCAATGGCAGCACTTACGACGTTACGGCCATCGTTGGCTCCAACCTTGAGGTTAACCGCACTGCACTGGCTGAGTACGGGTCCCCTTACTGGGCTCCATCATATGTGTTCTACTGGTTCTGGACCTTCGCCGCCCTTACAGCCTCTATGACCTACGCAATCCTGTGGTATGGCAAATCGGGCTGGGAGGATTTCAAGAACGCATGGAACAATAAGCGCAGCGACTATGATGATCCCTACCTCAAGCTCATGTCCTTCCAAAAGCGGGTACCCCACTGGTGGTATCTTAGTCTGCTTGGAATATGTGCGGTGATCGCTATTGCTCAGGGCTACGAAGGAAACATGAAGCTCTCAGCGTGGGGCCTCATTGTCATCTGTCTATTTTCGTTTATCTTCACCTGGCCCAACGGCATTTTGTGGGCTGTGGCCAACACGCAGGTCGGAATGGGCTCGTTCAGTGATTTACTGGCGGGTGCCATGTTCCCCGGGAAGCCGACTGCCGTGCTTTCAGCCTAT
Organism: Aspergillus costaricaensis CBS 115574; assembly: GCF_003184835.1. Taxonomy (NCBI): domain Eukaryota; kingdom Fungi; phylum Ascomycota; class Eurotiomycetes; order Eurotiales; family Aspergillaceae; genus Aspergillus; species Aspergillus costaricensis. Next base: position 123,898 of record NW_020291845.1, read on the forward strand.
ACCTACGGCTACTGTGTTTTGGAGCAAAACCTCAACCTCATTTCTGACTATAAGTTCGGGTTCTACATGAAGATTCCGGAGCGAGAGATGTTCTGGGGTCAGGTCTGGGGCACCGTGCTCGGTCCATTCATCAATTACGGCTTCATGCAATTGATCGTGGACCGGGAACGGCCTTACCTGATTGGCCAGCGGACCTCAGCGGCGTGGGATGCTGTGCAAAGCCGTGTTTACTATTCTAACTCCATCATCTGGGGCATCCTGGGTCCTAAGGAGTTCTTTGGTGAACGCTACCCGTGGGTGTACTACTCGTTCCTCGTGGGTGCCGGGGCTGTCTTCCTTACCTGGCTTGTGCAGAAGTGGAAGCCCCGGTGGGACATGGAGCGTTGGTTCAACCCTACGTTGATGTTTTATGGGGGCATATTGTTTCCGACGTACCCGACTACTAACTTCTTCATGTCTTTCCTGGCCTGCATTCTTTTCATGGGCATCCTTCCTCGGTATTTCCCTGTATGGTGGAGAAAGTACAACTACCTGACGGGTGTTGGTCTTGATTGTGGAACGCAGCTCATGACCTTGGTAGGTTGTCTTCGCTGACTCGATTGTGCCATGACTAACTTGCTGCAGGTTTGCATCTTCATTATCAATCTGCCCAATCTGTCGTTTCCCTCGTGGTGGGGCAATGATCCAAATGCGACTGATCGGTGCTTCCCTCCGGCTGATCTGCCTCCATATGCATTGAACTGATGGCGTGGATGTTACTGTCGGTACGATGATGAGTAAATTTTGCTTTACATGTGCGATGTCTGCAACGTGCGATTCGTTATTACCCTTTGTGTGACGATATCTGTTACCCAATACTATTTTTGAATCCTTCCCCTGTTTGTATATACACAACCCCTCTGCTATGCTACGATGCTTTTGGAGAACACTGTATATAGCACCTGGACAATTACACTATTCCCTGGTTCTGAAACTGAGACCATGAAAATCTCCTCAAAGTAACACTCAGTGTCCGTTCATTGTGAGCAAAGCCTACAGGGCCAGCAGAGTGAGGCACTACACTGATGACCACATAGGATATAAACCAGTATTCTAGCCTGCTACACTCGAGGAAGTACTGGTTTAGCGATCAGGTAATCTGCAAACAAACTTGTCACCAGTGTGAGGGTTTTGTCAATGCCCTCCGGCCAGCCGAAAAAAAGGACATCAGGAAGAGACACGCGACCATCTCGAACCAGAACACGGACAAAGAAAAATCTGGGAAGTGAATCCCGACAAAAAGGATGTTATATTTTCGGGTATTGTTGATCAAGCAATCCAAGAGATGCGGAACCGAGTGCATACCTACCCATGACGTAATGGCCATGTTCATATATTCATCCACGGAATCAGATGAGATAGCAATTACCACAACAATAATCGGAGCATATACTTCTAGTTTATCTCATTATAATCATGAGAATCATCCTCTTTGGCTCAACCGGGCAAATCGGCCAGTCCATTCTCCGCGCCCTCCTCACTAAGACCTCCCATGAGGTGCTGCAACTGATTTCACCGCAATCTGAATCCACTGCTCGCTCTATAAACAAGCAATTCACAGCAGAGCAACAAAGTCGACTATCCACTGAATCAGTGGACATTCTCTCCTGCAGTACAAATGACCTCGTCCACTATCTCATTAATGTCGAGATCCTCATCAGCGCCTTGAACGGTAAAGCGCTGCAAGCCCAATCAAAGGTCCAAGATGCTGGAGCAAAGGCTGGTGTGAGGAGATTCTATCCTAGTGAATACGGCATGCATCATGTGTATCGGCCGCCGGGGGATGAAGTTGGGTATCTTCATCCGGTAATAAATTCCATGCTCCATAGATCCTTGTTATACACTGAATACTGATGATGTAAGTACAGATGTGGAATACCAAATCCGCCGCCAACGAAGCCTGTCTCCACCATCCAGCTATAAAATCAGGCTCTATGACATACACCCTTATCGGCTGCGGGGACTTCTACAACCAGTCTCGTGAGGAGATATGGTGTCCGTGGACGAACCCTCATGCATCTGAATACACGCTGCATATACTCGGCGACGCGGATGCCACTATTGATTTCACGCACATTGACGACCTAGGAGAGTTTATCGTCGAGACGATCAAGCATCCGGAACGGTCGGAGAACCGGATGTTGAATTTTGTGAGTGATCGTATCTCGTATAATGAGATTGCACAGTTACTGGAAAAGTACTCTGGGAAGAGCGTGAAAAAGACAGTGTATCCGATCAGTCTAATGGATGAGGTGTGGAAGGATAAGGAAAGGGTGCCGGCGGAGGTAAAAGGGAAGGGAGCATTTCCGGATGATTTCTGGATTCTGGTGAAGGGGATGCAAGGGGCTGGGAGGTTTTGGAGACCGCCGGGGGAGGTGCATAATGGGGAGTTTGGGATGGAGGGGAGGACGTTTGAGTGGTATTTGAGGGGGTTGTTTGGGGGTGGATATGAAGTTTGATGAGTGTGCTGTTGTGGCTATATAATATGTATCTATTGCAGTTGTTGACTGCGTAGTTCTAGGGCGTGTCCAAGACATTGAGCAGACTATTTTAGGGCCTGCTGTCGAACCCCCGCATGGGATACCGATTGGTGCATTTACATGACTCTTCCATGTCCATCTTTGCCTGTTTCAGTCCATCATCGTACGATCAAGCATCTTGAAGCTTTCGGTGGCATATCGCTTAAACATGGATAATTACCCACGAGACATCCAACTTCAATCGCAGTATACCTCCAAAACGTACCCAAGAATATCTGCTGATATCTGATCCCAAATAATTACGATATACATTTACTAAATCCTTCACCAAATGCCAGCACAACCCCGCAGTCCACGCCCGTCAAAGTCAAACAATATCACCACTTAATATAACCTGCAGCAACCTGCAGCAACACTATTCCCCATCCAACACGGCACTTCCGGTAACCTGTCCCAATGCAAACACCGAACCATTATCCCGCAATGCTGACGTCTGCTTCAGATAGCCTAAATCAGGTGAAGTCAAACCCGGACACTATTGGCCTCGCCTGCAGATCTTAACCGGACCTGCAGGTGCATCTTCGACCGTTCCCCGCACGACCAGCTCAGCTACATAAGCTATGCTTTTTTTCACTCTCTTTCGTTCATCGATCTGTCTGCTTTCACTGTGTCTACCTACCTATCCATTGAGTGCAAACTAAGCAAGATGCGGTGGCTTCTCACCTCGTCCGTACTCTTAGTGCCGGCTACAGCCCTGGTTCGACCTGATGGCGTGGTATGTCACTTTCATTCCTACCATGTCTATATCTCGACTAACGAGAAGATATTCAATTGTAGGGCCGCACTCCTGCCCTTGGCTGGAACTCATGGAACGCATACAGCTGCGACATTGACGCCGACAAGATCGTGACTGCTGCTAATGAGGTGGTCAATTTGGGGTTGAAGGACTTGGGATATGAGTATATCAACAGTACACTTACCCCCCCCCCTCCAAATTCCATTATCCCCACTACCCTTTGGCACAGTTGACTGACAGAAACAGTCGATGACTGCTGGTCCGTCAAATCCGGCCGCAACAGCACCACCAAACGCATCATCCCCGACCCCGACAAATTCCCCAACGGCATCTCCGGCGTCGCTGACCAAGTGCACGCCCTGGGACTGAAACTGGGAATCTACAGCAGTGAGCACATACCCCAGCCCCTCCACTCCAAAGAGATCACCACAGCTAACAGAAGTGATACAAATACTAAGGCGCCGGCCTCACCACCTGCGCCGGCTACCCAGCCAGTCTAGGCTACGAAGAAATCGACGCGCAATCATTCGCTGAATGGGGTGTTGACTGTATGCCCCCCTTTCCCCAAGACCCCCCATCCTACAACCATTGACAAAAAGGCATAGACCTCAAATACGACAACTGCGGCGTCCCCACCAACCTCACAGACCAATACACCTACTGCGTCCCCGACAGCACCGACGGGTCCAACTTCCCCAACGGCACCTGCGTGGACCTCACCGACGCTGCGCCCACAGGATACGACTGGGCCACCTCCACCACAGCGAAACGGTACCAACGCATGCGCGATGCCCTACTCAGCGTCAATAGAACGATTCTCTACTCACTGTGTGATTGGGGCCAAGCGGATGTGAACGCCTGGGGGAATGAAACGGGGAATAGCTGGCGCATGTCGGGAGATATTACCGGTATACCCTACCCCTACCCCCCTAACTCCATACATACATACATGCTCTATAACTACCTACCTCCTCATGGATAATATATACTAATAAAGATTGGGTACGGATAGCAACATGGTCCCGCATCGCCGAAATCGCCAACGAAAACAGCTTTTACATGAACTACGCCAACTTCTGGGGCTATCCGGACCCGGACATGCTGGAGGTGGGGAATGGGAATTTGACTCTCGCGGAGAATAGAGCGCATTTTGCTCTTTGGGCCATGATGAAGGCGCCGTTGATTATTGGGACGCCGGTATACCTCCCTCCCCTCCCCTCCCCTCCCCTCCCCTTCCACCTACTCTATACACCTGACGGACATATGCTAATTTGAAATGGTGTTGTGTGTAGTTGGATTCCATCGACACCTCCCACCTCACCATCCTCCTCAACAAACCCCTGCTTACCTTCCACCAAGACGCCGTGATCGGGCGCCCCGCGTACCCGTATAAATGGGGATATAACCCCGATTGGACGTTTGATGCGGAGCATCCGGCGGAGTATTGGTCTGGGCCGACGTCTTCTGGGGAGGTGTTTGTGTTGATGTTGAATTCGGAGGACGGGGTGAAGACTCGTACGGCGGTTTGGGGGGAGGTGCCTGAGTTAAAGAGTAAGAATTCGAAGGGGAAGAAAGGTAAAGGGTTTAAGGTGACGGATGCGTGGACGGGTAAGGATTTGGGTTGTGTGAGGGATAAGTATGAGGTCAAGTTGCAGGCGCATGATGTCGCGGTTTTGGTGGTTGGGGAGGAATGTTAGTTCAATCTTTCTTCTTATTCTCTCTCTCTATTTGAGGGTTGGGTTGGGTGATGGGGATGATGGGTACTATTTATATAGTATTGTGGGAGCGTGGGGATGTGGATGATGGCGTAGTCATTATCATTATATTGCTCCAATCGCTATGCTGCATCGCTGCTGCCTCGCTGCTACCTCCACAAATCTTGTCGACTCTCGCGTCGCCATCCCCCGCTGCTCTTTGGTCGTCCATCGTCCACTGGCACTGCCAGGAATCCACCAAATCCATTGCCCACTAGCACGCTCTTGCGTGCGTCTCCGCCCCATGACCGACTGAGCTGCGCGTCGTGGAAGCTCACCGGTCGGGTTGTGCCATCGCGCCGTCCTCGTGTTGATGGTGGCTCGTACGGCGTAAAGTTCCATTCTAGCTCGTCCAGACCCTTGCTGTACACGTTCAGCGGCTGCGAGATCCCTCCGCTGAAGAACTGTGGTCCGCCCTCGCCGCCACCGAATAGTCGCGGGGGCGGCGCCAGCAGCAGTGTCTCCGGGAAGCTGGCGTCGCGCACGTACAGGTCGCGCAGTCCTGGCAGGCAGTTTGACATCAGCGACGAGATCAGGTACGTGTAGTAGGATGCAGCTACTGGCGGCAGGCCGTACGACCCCGCCGGCGAGGTGATCTCGTAGTGCAGTAACTGCAGCGACCGGGAAGACAGCGGTGGAACCCGGTCGGTCGGGAAGGACCGCGATACGTCCTGAATGACTGATAGGGCGTGTAGCTGCGGCGCAGCCGACAGGATCTGGTGCAGAGTGGATGGGAGCACCCCCGTCGCAGATAGTGTCAAATATTGTAGTTCCGTGCGGTTCAAAGGCAGGGAGAGAACGCCGGCAAGCCCGCTTGCCGTGACGTTCGGGGTATCGCGAAGGGTCAGCCGCTGGACGGCTGGGAAAGGAGGCAGAGTGTCGGAGAGGTCAAATGCCGAGTCATCCAGCCACGGCAGGTCGTCGAGGGTCAGGTCGCGGAGTTTAGGAAACGAGGCCAGCCCCAGGCGAAGAAGCCGCGGCTCAATGTATAATCGAGAGAGTTCCAGCACCTCCAAATTCTGCCACAGACGGGCTTCCGGCAACTGCGAGAAGCTGCCCTCGGCGCCGTGTCGGTAGGTCATGCGACGCAAATCCGGACACCGTCCGATAAGCTCCTGCTTCAACGCCAGACACGACGCGTCGTCGCTGTATATCCCCGCCGGCAGGTCAACGTAGCGTATGTTGGGCGTCACGGAGATAGTGCGCGCAATCTCCGCCTTGCTGGCCTCGCGTGTCATGTACGGCATCCGTAGGGAGAGCACCATGCGCCCTAGGTCTCGCGAATCTCGGACAGTCTGCATGAACAGCTGCAAGCGTACTTGTGGGGCATCGATCGCTTCACCATTGCGGTCGAAGAAGGAATGGCGTTTTCGTTTGGCGGCAAGTTGGACCTCGAGCTCGCAGTAGTGGACGGCGTCGATACGGACGTGAGCGTAACTAAAACCAGCGATCAGCAGAGAGCGGAATTAATGGACAAAGAAACTCACAGCAAAGCCCGAGCCTCCAGATACCACCGTTTACAGACCACGGCACAATGTGCCAGGTCGCGCATATCACAGAGCATGCAGCCATCCTCTGTCATCGACTCCTCGGAGGTATCATAGCTCGAATCGATGGTGTGTGGACACACATAGGTGAAGATGCGAGCCAGCAGCGGTCGGGGAAGCTTCTTTGTGAGGTCGAGGCCGGCGAAAGTGTGGTGGGAGTCAAGGCAAAGGTGGTCGTAGGAGGTGGCCACATTCCCCGCGCGGCTATGGCTCTTGGACCGCCTGCGAAGCCGGCTCAGTAAACCCATGGTGGTGAGCAGACAAGCGGCATGGACGGTTGCAATGGACTGGAGGGAAACGAGGAGCGAAGTTAAAAGGGGAGATGGAGCGGTGGAACAAAGAGACCGTTAGGGAGCCAGGAGAAAGGCAGCGTGGGAAGGATGCAAGAGCGAGTGAATAATCAACAGCGCGGTGATGATTGATTGGTGTCGGGAAAGCTGTGTGATGTGAAGTCGCTGCATGAACCCGCAGTTCGTCCCCATTCCAGCGCGTCGCTGGTCAAAGCCGGGGCCGAGCACCGATTTTTTGAAACGCTTGATTGGCAATTGGCGCAGGACTCATCACATTAGCAAGCGAAATGAGGGGAGACATGTCCCCCAGTTGGTTCATATAAGGGGGGCAGGCGGGTGTTTCATGTTTGCCTCAGGGATTGCTTGGTGGTTGGCATTTTGGTCCCATTTGCCCCAGAGGGTCTCGGCGGAAATTGATCCCAGTTCAACGACCGACGCCGGTGGCTGCAGCAGGGCTGAAAGTGCACTACATAATGGCTGGAAAGGGTTGAAGGGTCTTTTCTCCAAGCTGATGAATGTAGTAAAATTAAGATCCAAGAGTTGAGAGAGATCTCGCGCGGTCCTCGACGCGTGACCCCAAAGAGTGCCACTAACCCGATGGGGTCATGAGCAATACTCCTCCAGCAGTCTATATATACCCTAAAGCAACTTACCAACTTGCCTACCACTGCTGCATACTGTCAATAGAAAACTGCATCATAATTTAAAATAAGCTTATCTAGAACAGTCTCTGATCCATTGTCCTCTTCTGGCCACTCACGAAAAAACAGGGCTCGTCAACTACATCGCCATGACATCATGTCCAACAACCAGCCCTCAGGACAAATAAATAGCTATCATGCAGACAACCAAGCCAAATCACCTAGTACACTGCCAGGGTAGTCTATATTACCGTGTACATACTACTCCAGGCTATGCGACTTCCTAGACCCTTCCTCTGCCACTCCAGACCCCTGCCACTCCAAACGCCACCCTCCCTATTCAACCGCATCAGCTTCATCCAATTCCAGCCCACAGCAGCTAAAATGGCAAACAACACTCAATATGGAGGCGATCCTCTCCCCGACGTGGGCGCCACCTATCCCTCCCAGAACAACCAGTCCAAATCCGGCGAAGACGACTGGACAAAGCGTCCGCCCTACAGCATCCGTTCCCCTGAGGAATTCGGTCCCGTGAAATGGCGTGGGAAATGCCAATGCGGCCAGGTGACTTATCAATTAAGCCGGGACCGACCATTGAAGTCTAAATTCTGCCACTGTCGGGGCTGTCAAGTGACGCATGGTATGTCTGCCGTGTTGGTAGTAGCTTCTTACTTACGAGGTAGTGGCTGAAACATGCTGACTGTGTAGGCGCGCCATTCCAATGGGCGGCTATTTTCCATAAATCTGATCTCGCTTTTACGAAGGGGGCTGAAGGCCTGTCGTTCTACTCCTCCACAAATGACACCCAGGAGTATAAGCTTCCGACTAAGGTGTATTGTTCCTATTGTCGATCCCCTATTATGGATGAGGGACGGAATGTTTGCTTGATGTTTCCGCAGGCCATCGAGAGCGCTGATCATGATGAACATCGACAGCTCTGGCGCGAGGCATTTGAACCAGAGTGAGTGGTCCTTGGAGTGCCGGCTTAGATTGCATAATGCTTAAGATGTCGTATAGGTGCCATATTTTTTACGGCAAACGAGTCCTGGATATTCCAGATGGGAAGCCCAAGTGGTCGGGTATTGATGAGCAAAGTGATCTTTTGGATGAGCAAGGCCGCAAGAAGGAATGACTGGATGGGAAGAATAGTAGCCCCCGGAGCCGGATGTAGATACACATGTTTTGTTTTTCTCTATTATTTAGCTGTCACGAAGTATGAGCAATGATTAGGCTTCAGCCTTGCCAGAAGTTCCCGAGCAGCTGATACTACCAGCGGGCCAATAACATCGACTAGATTGAAAACATGTTCCTACTGTGTAAGTCCCCGTCCGGCTCTAAATCAGGGTGATCGACAGGGCTAGAGAACTTCAAGTGGTCATCACGAGCATGTGAGAGCCGGGAAGATTGGCAACCATCCAGCTGCAGTGACCACGAGTGCAGCTATGCTAGCCAGCAGCTGACAACTTCCAAACTAATCCAGTTCATACCCCTGAAATTTAGCACGATGCCATCCTCATCGGTCACTCCGGGACGTCAGGTAGGCACCAGGTTCATCCGCGAGACCTGGAGTGTAGGGCCGGGGTTAGCCAGCCGTAGATAGATAGCATCGCGAACATAGAATATAATATGCCGCGATACCTACATAGATGCTCTTCAGAGTAGGATACTTGCCATATAAACACTGCATGATGTGGCTAAAAAGCAAATACACCGCGGTGGCTCTTCTCGCCGCACCGGCGGCAGCCGTCACACAGATATCCAACGATGAAATGACCAACTTCCTAAGCCAAGGCGCTGTCGAGCTCGCTACCCGTTACGCACCTCTCTGGTTCTTCGGCCAGGCAGTGGATCAACCTCCCTGTTATCCGACCTGGGCTTTCAGCGGCTCGCCCAACTCGTCGGACATTTACGGCGCGGCTCACAAAACACCCGCTGCACCACAGTGCGAGTATCCAGACGTGGGCTGTGGATGTCGCAAACCTGGAGTAGCAACAGGGAATCCTGGTCCTGCATTTCCCATCTACTACACGTTTAAGCAGTGCAACGAGACCGATGTCCGAGTGGTGTATAACCTGTTCTATGAAAAGGACGGGGCCGAGGTGCTGGATCTGATTGACACCGGCCATGACTAGTAAGGCAAAGCGTAGACCAGGCCAACCTCTTTGAACAGGCAGTCTAACTTGGTCGACCAGTGACTGGGAACGAGTCGTCATCATTCACTCACGAAATGCGAACAACACCTGGCAACCTTCTCGTGCGCTCCTGTCGGCCCATAGCGGTTACCATAATCTGGCCTGGGGCAGCATCCATAGCACTTTGACCACAGAGCAAATAAACGCTGGGGACGCTCGAAATCCCGATGGTGTCAAGAATAATGACCATCCAAAGGTGTATGTGTCGTGGTCGAAGCATGCACATTTCGACACCGTCTTGACTACTTGGCTCGATCCGCTCAGCCAGTCACTCGATAATGCGTTTCGCAGCAATGACTGGTGGCACTTTGTCGACCAGAAGTACTATGTACGTCTCAGTATCCCTTGCCACAAAGTATCGCAGCTAACACCCAGCAGATACGATCGGATAACTCGACCGCAGCTGGGATAGCATTCAACAGTACGGACTGGGGGTCAGCGACGAGTAATCCGCCATACGTGCAACAGAGCATATGCTCTGCGCCGTAACAATCTAGTCGTATACAATTCAGATGATAGACATGTAGCGTAGAAGTCAATTGATGGATAGATGATCGTACTAGAATGAGCCTGTAGTATTGCAGCGATAAATAATCATCCCATCGGGAAACTGAAAATGACGTCGATGCGCGGTTCCCCCACCAGAAATTCAATCCCTCACTCCAACAACATCACAACAACAACCTCATCAAACAATTCCTCCCTCTTCCCACAAAACAGTAACTGTACGTCCTCCCCAATATACTACACACCACCTTCACCACCCCTTCCCATCCACTACACTCCCTCCCTCCCATCTCACCCGCAAACAACCCACCACCCAACCCCGCAACCTCAAAACCACACACAACAAACAGCGACAGCTAACCAAGCCAGTCCCAACTCACAAAACCTCAACAACAATGTCGTGGTACCAAAAGACCTTCACCCTGCCAGCCCGCTCACGCGGCAGCTACCTCATCACGGACGAGGTGCTCGAGCAACTCCCCGAGATCAAGAACTACAAGGTCGGCATGCTGAACCTGTTCGTGCAGCACACGAGCTGCGCGCTGTCACTGAACGAGAACTGGGATGACGATGTGCGCGCGGATATGAGCGATGCGCTGGATCGAATCGCTCCGTATGATAAGAAGGGCAATCTTTATAGACATTCGGCTGAGGGGGAGGATGATATGCCGGTGCGTTTGTCCTGTCTTTGATTAGAAGTAATAGGGAGGGGGGAAAAGAGGACTATACTGATTACTTACGTGTGTTGGCAGGCTCATATCAAGTCCGCGTTGATTGGCGCTTCGGTTACGATTCCCATCTCGAATGGTCGCTTGGCTACGGGTACGTGGCAGGGTATTTGGTACTTGGAGTTTAGGGCTATGAGACACTCTCGGAAGGTGGTTGCTACGATTCAGGGTGAGAAGGCTTGACTTGGTTGTGGTAGTGGTGGTGGTGGTGATGATGGTGGGGGAGTGCGGTTGTGATTGTGTAGAGTATACGTCTGAGTGGTGTATAGTGGATGGCGTACGTGTGTGGATATATCAGAGTATATCCTAGAAATTGGAATATTCGATCTAACGACTTCATTGACCTGGTACATCTGTACAACAGCCGTATGGCTAAAGGATAAAAACAAAACATCGTCAACGCCTATAAAATCAATCTTTACCGCTGCTCGAATCCACCCTCGGTCACACGCTGGCTCTCGTTCACCTCGGCGGCATCACCGGTGGGCTCGAGAGGGTAGCTGGTGGCGGGGAGGGACTGGAGGTAGGCACGGTGTTGCTCGTGGGCCTGTACATTATTAGCACGTATCATCGACACTAATTCAATGGCAACATACGAAGGGAAGACCGCAGTAGCCGCAGGTAGCAATCTCGGGCTTGTCGGTGTTGATGAAGACCTTGGGGTGGCCCAGGGGACCGCCACCGCCGTCACAGCTGACGACACGCTTTTTCGTCCAGCGGACGGGCTGTCTGTGGATGAGCTCAATGGCAGCCAAAGGTTGGGGCTGAGAAATGTTAGCGTCTCTTGTGTCTTATATATTGATATTGTCGTGATCTTGATATTCCCCATCCCACACGACCAATTGACCGGAACTGAGCGGAGAAAGTTATTGACAACGCACCTGCAACTCCATTATCGTCTGCTCGAAGCGAGGACCAACCATGGCCTTCTCCTTGGGCTGCTGGCTGGCAGCCCAGGTGGTAGCCCGGTTGGGAGCCTGGAGGTGACGGGTGCGCTCGCCCGCCTCGGGTTCCTCCCTCAGGGGAGCATCCCAACCGCCCATGGCGTCCACAGGAGTAGCATTGGTGCCAGAGACATTCGGCTTAGCGGTAGGCGGGGTCGGGTCGTTGGCAGGGATGAAGTTCTCGGAGAGGCGAGGGACGGTGGTCGAGTAGCTAGCCCGGGCGGCGAATCGGGGGGTGAAGGAGGAGGAAAGGGTCGCGACCCGGCTGCGGAAGCAGGGCAACATGCTGGGCAATTGAGGTCCGGAATGGGACACGAGAGTAGCTGGCGGATGGAGCGGAGGTGAGGACGAAAGGACTCGGGTTGGAGAGAGATTGGATGAGGTTTCCAGTTTGCGGGAGCTGCTGCGCTTGAGCCGCCGGCCAATCGGCGGTGCTCCTGCGGCTAATGCGGTGGGATTCTGCCGCCTGGGAATTTCGGCTTTGCAATCACGGCCATTCTGCTGGCTGTCGTTCTTCAATTCTAGATGACTTCAATTTTTGCTTGTTTTTGACGGTTTTCGGTTTTGCATTTACATCTTCTACGCATTCGTCATGAGGGGCTCTCCTACCTCTGGCTCCAAGCCAGAGAAGACCATGTCTTCGCGGCTGCTGACCATGAAGGTATGTTTAGCAACATCACAATTTATTTTCTTTTTCCGTTTGAAGAATACTAAAATAATGTCGTAGTTCATGCAACGTGCTGCTGCCACAAATGCTGCCCGTGAAACATCTCAGCCCGCATCCACCGACGAGTCCAAGGCCTCTACTCCCCCGAAGCGACAGAGATTGTCCACCGGCCCCGCTGAAAGTCCCATCGGCACTCCCAAGTCGGATCTCGAGGCGATCTCGGCTGCCCTTGCTGAGGAAGAGGAAAAACGGAAGGAAGCACTTGCACGCCAGGCTCAAGATTCGGGTGACACAGAATGGGTGCTCGACTATGGTGTAGCGGAGCCCGTTGCTCAGTATGCGCCGCCGCCGTTCATTGTCGCGGATGGCTCGCTGGATGCGGACGATGATGACATGGCTGTTGGTGGCCGACAAGCATACGGCAATTTCAAACGAAAGAAGAAGACCGCGGTTTGTTTCATCACATGATACACATTCAACCTTTTTCTGACATTTTGTAGACCGGTGAAACCGAGGCCGAGTCCGATGATGACGATGTTGATGCGATGATCAAGAAGGAAAGCAACAAGCCACATCGTGTCAAATTGTCACAACTCACAAGCATCTCTGGTGGAAGACATTCCACGATGGGCGACGATAAGAAGCAAAAGAAGCGCAAACATAAATAAAGTACACTTGAAAACCGACACATCTGGAGACAAGTATGTTCCGGGCCTTGCTTGCCAGAAGATGAGATTCGACATTGCCTTACCAATAAGTCCCGTTAACCCTCGCTTGGACGTGATCATGAGCCTGGTAGGCCTCATATGCTCGGTCGTGGTAGCCCGTCATGGGTGAATATGAGTACGGGTGGGCATCGGTACCACTCTTAGGCGCTGTGCCATACCAATGGCTTCTGCCAGGATATTTGTCTTTTGATCTATCATAGTCGACGACTGCATTCATTCTTGGTTCTACTCTGTCGGCAGTGGGACCGTACAGATATCTGGCAGACTGCGTTGCTGACCTACGGACAGCAGGTTGGCCGTTCGTGTACTGGTATGAGGACGTGTTATGCTGTCGAGTATTCTCTCCTGGCTGACATTGAGTTTGACGAGACTCTTCATCTCTTTCTTGGCGTTCCATGAGTTGTCTGCAAGAATCTTGGAGCTGCGCGTGTTTCCTGCGGCGCTCAAGCCAGGCCTCTTTGCCCAGCTCCAAGAGCTCACTCTTTGGGACTAGATGAACTGCTTTCGTCAGCCCGATCACTTTGAGTACCTGCATTACATACCGCGCTTCTGTGGAATGCCCCCAGTGTACTGCAGACGACGGGTCTGAAGGGTAGTATTATACTGTCTTTTTGGGTCGATTGGCCGGTATGCTTGCTGGTAAACGTTGGGAGGAAGCGATGAGCTATCTGCACGCTGCTCTCGTCTGCGGTATAGCGTAGGACTTCGCTCGTCCACCTCCACCCAGTATTCCAATTCATCGAAGCAGAAGCACATCTTTAGCGCGTATTCTAGGTACCAGCTATAGAACCTGACCTAGTCATCACTCGTCAGTATTCATCCACAGATTCAATTCAACACATTCATACATACTCCTTCGCATCAAATGCACTATCTTGTAAAGCTCTGTACTGGATTGCTCAAAGCGAGATGTTCATTCAGTCACACCCTGCCTATGCAGTGAGTAGAGGTGAAGGAGAATTCTTCTCAGTGAAATTGATCATGCTGCCAGCGTGGGACTGAACGCCGAGAACCAGCTATGCCTCCCTGGGCAGTCACCAGCAGGTGTTCCAGACGACGACTAAGCAATCCAGCGTTATCACCAGCATGTAATATCATTAACACAAACCATACAGCTTACAACCAGCACAAGCACACCAATTCACACCCACCAACCCTACACCCATAACCATAGCTATACCTACAACTTGGCCTTCACCTCTCTCTCCCTCTTCTCCCACCCCCTCTTCAACCAAAAATTCACCCCCAAATTCCACATCGCAACCGCCACACCCACCGGCGGCACCAACCACAACATCCAAGCCCACCACTGCGGCGTACTCTTCCTGACCACCCTCATCGCCCTCTGCACCTCACTCTCCAACTCCCCCTTATCCCCATCATTCCACACCACCACGGCCCTCGCCGACTTCACCCCCCGATACTCCGCCCTCTCCACCTTCCCCTTCACATCCCCCTGACTCCTCACTCGATTCTCCGCATCCTCCGCCGTAAGATGCGCATCCCTCTTCCTCAACCTCTCCATCTGCACCGTCGGATCCGAAACCCCCACCACCATCACCGTCCCACACAGCAGATCCATCCCGCTCTCAAACAGCAACGGCACATCCAGAACCACCGCCCAGTGGCCGCGCACATAGTAGTATAGCAGCGCTTTGTAGACTTCGCGCCGTACGGCCGGGTGCACAATCTTATTGAGGATGGCGCGGTCACGCTTACGAGCTTCGGTGGTGCCGAAGACGCGACGGCCTAGTGCTGGGCGGTTGAGGGGGCGGTTTGTGGTTGTTGTTGTTGTTGTTGTTGTTGTGTCATTGGGATCGGATGCTGGGAGGAGGAGATCGGGGGTGGTTGGGCCGAAGTAGTTCACGATGGCTTTGTACCCTGGGGTGCCGGGCTCGACGACTTTGCGGGCGATAAGGTCGGTGTCGATGATGGGGAGGGAGTAGGGTGCGGCGGAGAGGATGGAGGAGACGGTGGATTTGCCGGTCGCGATGGAGCCGGTGAGGCCTATTATGAGCATTTTGGGGGTTCTTTGTGTTGTTTACAGAGTAAAGGTGATGTTTCGTGGAATGTCAGGTGGGAGATGAAGTTGGAGAAAGTTGGTTGGTGATCTGCGGGGAGAGCTGCAACTTGGACCGAGGCCAAGATTACTAGTTACCCGCTGGATTGATTAATTCAAACACATGTTTCTGGTCTGTTGTTGAACGTTCAATGCGTCGGAATTATTTCGTGTCTAAATAGTCTATCGTGAATATTATACAGGAAGAGAATTTTTTTCCTCTCGTTTCATACCCCCAATTGCAATCCCACGGCAGGAAAGCTCTCTCTAGTACCTCCACGCTTGGGATATTGTACCTGTCAACTTCTCACTTTTCCTCCCAGCCGATCCTGCCGTCTGCCTCGCTTCTTCAATCATTGTAAACAACAACAACAGGTAATCGCGCGATATCAATAACAGTCGCAGGGAATTCGAATGTTTTCTGGAAGGCAGTGAAGAGTTTCCGGTCCTTGTTCCCCATCCTCAGGAGTCAGATTGACCTGCTCCCGAGCAGAGTTGAAGCGGTTTCTAGCGGACTGCATTTTGGTGTTGTGTTAGTATGATTGCGCCCTAAGAGTAGAGTATATCTATCGAATCCATCTCACCTGGCCGCCCAATCAACCAACTGCAGTTCCACACTTGTGGCAATTCTTGCCGGGGATGACCCAAACATCAGTCCCCTCTGAAAGACAATGGGGACATTTCATTCCGGGCATCTAGTATGTTATTAGCATCGGTCGCAAAAGGATAATTACACACATAGCAACTCACAGGCATGGTGACGGCTTCGCAATGAGATCAACACAAGGAGTAACAGAAAGTATAAAGCTCTCAACCAGAGGATCAATTGTGATGTAAAAGTAGTAAAAATCAACTGAAGGGTAGTCAAAGGATTATAGACTTGTTCTTCGACAGAGTTCACCTTGTCTGGGACACGCTTTTTTTCCACTCCATGAACTTAATCTCATCGGTCCCGAGCATCCCACCTATATATAGCCAAAACTGGACTTGTTTGTGTCCCCCCTCCCCCCTCCTCCTCCACCCCCCATTACGCCTCCTGGGGCAGGCGACCTATGTTCCCATCGGGAGATCTTCACCTTAGTCTGGACCGATTGATTGGAGACACGACCTGGCCGGACTCAATGCATCCAAAGATCAATCATACATGGACCCTGGTTTAGGCAACATGTCACGTCCGCCGCAGCAATTATTCGGATGACTCGGATCTTCCCGTCGATGACTTGCATCTGGGGGTCCCAGCTAAGGGGAACCTCAACCAGGGAGGGTTTCAGCTCTCCTTACCTTGGTGTGATAGATACGTGTTGGGCTATACCGAAAATCGTCTAGGTGGGTGGGAAGAGTGAGTGATGCATGCCACAAGGGCTGAGATGTGAGCGATAAAGGAAAAAGGAAAGAGAGACGTGAACTATAGCAGCAGAGCAGGGGGGGAAGGTAGGAGGGATTGGACAGGGAAAAGGTGACAGAGAAATTCCCACAAATCCCCGAAAGGACCACTCAGCATTTGAGATGCATACAACAGACCGTTTTATGCAAGCTACGACGGGGTTCTCGGTAACCGGGCCCTTGCTGTATGTCCTATGGCCAAAAGAGCAAATGGATTGTGACTGGTGTTGGGAGGCCGGGAGGATCAATCTCTCCATCCCTAATCCCACACATCGTAGTGGGCTCTCAGCACAAAAGATCAGCTCCGAATTTTACCCTCTGATGCTAACAATGTATAGGTCACACTCAATCTAAATTGATGCTCGATGCGAGTACGCTACCGAGTTAGCGCCGGCTGCAGCCCGTCTCGCGCATATGGCGGGCTTCAGAGACGCAATCCTCGATCTGCACAACCCACGGCGTTCCCAACAGCCACATTGTATTTCTCTCTGCATATCCTGATTTATGTGATATGCCCGTCTAGCTTCAAACGGGTGTCTGCTAATTACTCATGCAAGAGTTTCGTCGTTGTGCATGGTGTCGTACTCAATCAGCCGCAGGTTGTTGGCCAAGTGGGGAAAAGAATAAACAATTTCAGAAATAAAAGAAAATTTATCGTTCACTGTTGGCTCAACCAATGATGTGGCTTGAACCACTACAGCCCAAGGAGGCTGTCCAGCTGAGATCTGATCAGTGACACTCCGGTCCACTTGGAGCCCGGTTGTACGAATCACCCACCCTCCCATGCGATCTGAGGCTGTTCTACATGCCGATTTTTGGGAAATCCATCTTGTGGAATGGAAAACCATGGTGTAGAAAATGGCATTTCAACTCCTGCCTATGAAGCCATATTGTTTGCTACCTTCTGGCTGCCTGTCCCCTCATCTGCTATCAGACTAAGCACCAAGCACTAAGAGGACTGACGGGAGGGATGGAATGCCGATGCGCCAATGATCAGGCCGGATCAGTCAATTACACCACACAAAATCACCAGTCAATATCGGGACCCTGTCTTCTGCACAGATCTATACTGATGGTTGGGAGTGGTCTATTCGTTAGATGTACCAGCGCTGCGAATGCAACGTGCAAGGGCTACCCTGGGTACTTCGACTGCGCTTCTACTCTTGCTTCTATGAGTCGTTTTTCATTTGCATGCATGTTATGTATAGATTATTTTATTCTATTTTTATTTCTGGTATTCTTTTTTGGCCTGATCTTCGCGTTCGTTCCGTTCAAGTCTCGGGGTTATGAAGACACCCCGACACAGGTGGCCGGTTTCAAGTCCGACGGTGGGACAGGTGAACGCACAACTTACTTACTCTATCACAGTTCGGTGGATTAACCATCGCCAGACGTTGATCAGTCTATCACTCACGTCTTGGCCAGGAAAGCTCAGACCGACTTACGGCCGGTGATTCGCAGGCAGGAATTGGATACATATAAGCTGTGGAGCCCCTGACCTCGCTTGATGGGCCGAAGCGCGATCCGAATTATGCGGATAAGGAGGGCTGATTGGGCGAGGTTATTCTCCGCTGTTTGTCCCCCTCGTCGACCCTGTTTTTTCTTTTCAATTCTTTGAAGCAGCCATGCAGCTGGCACAGTCACACACTAATTCTTTCACCCCCGGGGCCAGTTCATCCCACTCCCTTTGCCTTCTTTCGGTGCTTCGAAGTGGCTCCGGACAAAGACTACGAGTCTAGCGCCAAATTACCGGCCACGCTAGACCGGTAGTCGCCCCCGAATATCGTAATTGGACACTAAAAGCAGCGTGATATTCATCGAATGTGACATGTCACACTTAGTAGATATGGGGGAAAGGAAGAGACCCGCTCCTGTCAAACAACGATGGCTAATCTAAGGAAGATAGTAACAATATACTATCTATCTATCTATCTTTCGGGATAGGAATAGGGATAGATACTATTTACGGGGTACTCTACCAGTGAACTCTGCTCGGTAGTAGTACTACGCTCTCCATCTGCATCTCCACCAACCAACCCAACCATCAATCCCCGCCCATTCCCATCAGTTCTGTTTCCCCCTCCCACCTCTTTGTTTGCTTGCTCGTCCCATATTCCCGGATTCCATCCATCCATCCATCCATCAAGCAGTAAATAAACCCAGATTTGTCAAACCAAACCAAACCAATTCCATCCTGCCGCGCCATCATCATTCCTGAAAGGAAAAATCGCACAGTTAGGCTGCCATCATTGGGAACTCGCATCACGCTCACCGCAATTTTTTTTCCCTTACCATTGATGCATTATAGCTCAGCAACAACAACAACAACAACAACAAAACTCTTCACCGCGTGTATCCACCCCTGGGGATAGGGGGCTTTTTTTTTGGTCCCTGATATCCCTCATGTATAATATAATCATAATGTAATGTTCAAGATTGATAAACTTTCGAGCCAAATGCATCTTGCATACGGTACATACATATCACCAGCTTATTCTCTTTTTTAATTACCCAAAGGCGTGGTGGGGAGGGAGGGGATGGCCCAGGTATGTGCATATGTAAGTCGTCCTCTTCTCGGCTTGCATGGGTCCGTCCGGCGGTCTCAAACAACCTTCGCCAGCTCGCCACAATTCCAGGATGGGTAGGGGTAGGGGTCGGGGTTCGTTCTTGCTCAAACGTCCTGCATTCGCTGACTGGTAGTACTGAGTTACTTCCCGGGGTCCTCGATGACTGACTGACTGGCTGGTTTGAGCAAAATCATTAATGAAGCTTTCCCGGCACGCAAGGTGATATACTCTCATCATCATATCCAGTCGTGCGCAGTAAGCCTAATTGATGCTACTGGATACTGTGTTGTACAAGCCTTTTCGGCGGTCCTTTGAGTGATCTAAATCCTATCCACTTCATTGGATGGATATCTACTTACTACTTTACCACGGGCGCATTGCATTGCGAACCATTCCTTTCTATTTTGTTCTGCAACCACTGCATGAAAGTGAGTGCATTAATTGCTAGAAATTGCCTCATACTGGTTACCCCTTGAAAAGAAAACCCGCCGTGGCCAGCACAGCGGGTTTCCTGTAGTAAGCTCTCCCTCTCCACATGTGCAGACGCCATACATACATTCATTTCATGTATGTACATTGATCGTACAACCGGACGCGCGCGAATTTTTTTTTCTGTTTCTTTCTCATCCTCCCTGCCTCCGGCTCCTGGCTTCCTTCCTTTCCTTAGACCTGCTCGACTTGCTCGTCCGATACCCCGGCGACAACACTGTCCTGCTTTTTCTCCATATTCTCGGAGCCGGTCTCGTCTGTGTGTCGCGTCAGTCGCTGGCCTGGGTGTTGCTTTCGCTGTTTTACGAGCTCTTTGGATATTTGCACGGCGCTTTTTCCCGGGGTGGTGAACAGGTAGTCGATCTCCTCGAGGGTTAGTTTGGCGGTTTCCGGGTAGCAGAAGTAAATTAGTGGGACGAAGGCGAAGTTCAGGCACATGAAGATGAGGTATGCTTTCCATTGCAGGCGGTTGATGATGATGGGGGTGATCATTACGACGAAGAAGTTCTTTTCATTTCGTGATTGTTAGTTGTGGAAGGAGTGTGGGATTACTACTAGTAACTTACCCAGATCCAGTTCGACGAGATACCCACGGCGGTTCCTTTGGCGCGCGCATGGAGGGGTAAGATCTCGGGCACGTAGCACCAGGGGATGCAGTTAACCGATGCGCCAAAGATGAGCATGTACACGAAGAAGAAGGCGACAGCAGCTGACGATGTTGCATGCTCGTTGGCGTGACCCTTGAAACTGAGCAGGATGGATACCATCATCATGCAGATGCCTAAGCCGAATGATCCCCAGATCATGGGAGCTCTGCGACCGACGCGATCCACGAAGAAGGTGGGGAATATACTTCCGACGACGAACATAATCTGAACGCAGCCGCCGAGAAGGTTGGAGAGATTCTTGTCTAGGCCGACGTTGGTATTGAGTACGGTGGGGATGTAGTATCTGGTTTTCTTAGCAAGGCTTTCAGGATTGTGCGAGGTGAGTTCTATGCCCAACATACACGACCATGTTGATACCACCCATCTGATTCATGAATTGCATACCGTATGCAAGAAGGCTGCGCGGTTGTTAGCAGATGATTCGCGATAGATAAGACGCAAGACTTACACTCTGTGGCCTGTGGAAACTTCATCCCGCTTGAAGACATTTCTGGTCTCGTCAGCTTGCATCAAATTGCGATGTTGAAGGTGGGCACATACCTCCACTTGTACTCGCCGTATTTTGTCTCCACGGAAATAGCCTCGAGGATTTCTTCCTGCTCTGCCAGGATCTTCGGGTCGTCTTTTGGGCGCCCATACACATCACTTAAGATCTGCAGCGCTTCCTCGTTGCGACCTTCCTTGTAGCAGTACCTGGGTGATTCGGGCAGCCCGAATACCAGAACGATGACCACCTAGATAGATAATCTGCATTAGCCAGAAGCTCCAGTAAGACACATAATATTATACTTACAAAAGCGAAAATCATCTGACACGCAATCGGCAATCTCCAAGCGATCTGACCGCCAACATAGCTCATCCCGTAGTCGAAAAAGTAGCTACCATCACCATCAGTATAGCAACAAATGAAAATGGCCACAAGTTGAAATGACTCGAAGGAAAGAAGGGATATACCTAATAACAATCCCCACCCCAACCAACAACGGCTCACTACACA
This sequence comes from Aspergillus costaricaensis CBS 115574, assembly GCF_003184835.1. NCBI lineage: Eukaryota > Fungi > Ascomycota > Eurotiomycetes > Eurotiales > Aspergillaceae > Aspergillus > Aspergillus costaricensis. The sequence continues at coordinate 145,374 of NW_020291845.1, forward strand.
CCAATTTCCCGCGCTTACTCGCCTCACACAATTCCGCTTGATACATCGGCACCGTCGACGTCTCCACGCCCGTCCCGATGCCCGTCACGAATCGTCCGACCATAATATGGGGGACAGAGAACGCGGAGCATTGGAGGGTTGCTCCGATCTGTACCCATAGATATATTCATATTAGCAAATCATATCACTGTTGTATAAAGAATGGGGTGACATACGATAACCCAAACCATAGCAAACCACATCGCCCTCCGTCGACCAAGCCAATCACCTAATAGGAAATTGACGATACAGCCGGCGAAACACCCCAGATTGTAGATGGAGACGATGATCCCCTCGAGACTGTCGTTGGGGTGGTTCATGGTGGCGAGGAAGTCGTCGTTTTCCACGATGCCGGAGAAGACGCCTTGATCGTAGCCTGCATAGTATTTATTAGAACAGATAGGAGTTAGATTTGGGGTGTTGGGTTGGAATAGATAGGACGGGGACATACCGAAGAGAATGAATGCCATGCCACAGGCCGCCCATATTGCGGCTTGGAGGGCGAAGCCGGTGCCGAAGAGGTTGAATTTTGGCATTTTCTTTGTACCCTTTTTCTAGTATTTAAAAGTCGCATGTAGGGAAGTTTAATCAAGTTCTCTTTGGCTCAATTCTCCAGTCGGAGATGGGACGATGCATCACTATATATGCACGGTCCCAGGTAAGTAGTGAGGGTATGTTGTGACATCGGACAAACCCCGTCCACCCCAGCCCCGGCTGGAATGACTGAATCATGAAACAGTAGTAGAATCTCGGTAGTACCACCACCCCGAGATGGTCTGCAAGATCGTCACCCAGCCGGCCAAAGACAGAAAAGACACCCTCGTCATCGATCATGATGCTGATTCTTGGGCCAGTTACCCAAAAGGGAAGGTCGTGGCAATGATTACCCCGGATTGTTGGGGCGCTAGACCAAATTCGGATATGAGGAGGAATGATGAACCCAGGTTGGCGACGAGATCGGATGCTGCCGTGCCGTCTTGGATGGCCCTTTTTTTGTGGTGGTTTCTTGGGTTAGGGTTGGCAGTAGACGTCATTTGGGTGGTCTGTGGGTGTGGGTGGATGAATGTTGGGATGAGTGCGTTGAATAGGTCGTAAGTGATTTATAGGGTGTATAGCTGTGATGATGAAAAAACTTGGAATAATATACAGCTGCATTGGTCTAGATGTCTTCAATTCTAGTGGGTAGTATCTGTTGGAAGAGTATAGTATATTTTTTAAAAGGAATGTTAAGCCCTGGAGTATTGTATCTTTGTTCAAGTTGTAGACGGACTTGGTAAGTTGAGCCACCGTCTATATAGAAGGCTGGGTAGCTGCACGTGCTCAAGGCTTGTTTCTATATATTGAAAGTACTCTAAGCTTTCTTTATCCTCATGGCGTGCGTTTACTATGCATGTTGTGTATAAACCATTGCATTGGGGACATGTTTCTTTGCTGCACTCAATGGCAGAATCCATCATGGTTCAGTGCGAGTCAATTGACCTCGGCGGATACTCTCGAATCCAAACCGTTTATTCCGGATTTCTTTGTATATATTGAAAATAACGATGGATGTTTGCTTATAGCACATTGGCGTACTTTTATTGAAGATGTTCAGTGACTTTCATCTCCTTCTTCAGGATGCTACCCCGCATCCCGCTAAACCCGTTTCGGACTCCCATGCGGAGCTGCGTCTCGGCTGTCGCTCTTTGCTTCTGCCGCTTCCTTTCCTCATGGTCTGATCACCACTTTGACGGCGCTCTCGGGAATCAAAGAGGCCTCGTTACTCAAAGCATCATTCTTATTTGACTCTGACTAACCAGATGAAGACTTGGCTTAACTAAAGCACTAGACTGACATGTTGACACAACTATTCGCCCCAGTAAGTGAACGTTAGACTTTCCTACTGCTCTGTAAACAACCGCTTACTCACGATGTCTTCAATAGAGTATTGATTGTCTGTGTTATCTCCTATGATCCAGCATCATCGGCATGGACGACACCACGTTCGGTGAAACACCCAGGAAACGTGCGCGGACCACTTCGCTACAAGAGCAACCCGAGCCAGTACCTGCAGACAACAGTTCAGAATCGCCGGCATGGGACCAACTGCAGAGCCCTTACCACCTAGCAGACTACTACACTGATCAGCACAACTCTCCGACATTGCCCATCGGCAGTGACCCTTTTCAGTCACCAGCCGCTAGCTGGACCCAGGATGGCTTCTCGCAGGATCCCGGTTACCTGGCCTCACAGGAAGAGCTGCGATGCATCCTATTTTCTCTCGCGAACTCAACTGCTCCAACCCGAGTATCCAGCCCAGATGTTGTGGGAAGATTTGAACTAGCCGAACAATCACCACCCTCGAACAAATACCAGCCAGAACGGAGAGGGGAGCTCTTGCAGTCTTCTCTGTCGAGTAGGAGGCGAATTGAATATTTGAAAAACTACGTGGCAGAAGTAGCGCCGTGGGTATGTGCTGTGGACGACGACTTCAATCGATGCATAACTAAAGAAGAAATAGCTGGACATGTTCGACTCTCAGTGCACCTTTCGTCAACAAGTTCCCGTGCTGGCTCGCTCCTTTCCCGCTCTCTCATACGCCATGCTTGCTATTTCTGCTCGTCAGATCGAACGCAAGAATGGAGTTCGAAATTGGTTTGACAGCCTCGAATTGTACCAAGAAGCTATCAGACGACTGAGCCCGCTTCTTCAACTACGTGACCCGAAAATTGTAGCGGCATGTGTGCTTCTCTGTTGCTTGGAAATGATGTCTGCTCGTGCCCAGGATTGGCGTCGCCATCTTGAAGGCTGTGCCGCGTTGTTTGATGCGTTTGGAATTCACGGCTTTAGCCAGGGCATTCTACAGGCGGTTTTCTGGTGCTATGCTAGAATGGGTGAGTCTAGAGCTGCATTATATCCCTTTCATCCAAACATTCTACTTTGTTACTGTACATTTCAATCTTTTCTGACTGGAGCAGATCTGTGCGGTGCGCTGATCTCAGATGGTACACAGACCACACTGCTACATCCCTCTAAATGGCTTCCTGAAGGCTACCAGACAGAGGATGCACACCAATTGTTCCAGAGTGTCAAGTCACCAGATATGCATGCAAATTATGCGGTGTATTTGTGCGTCAAAGCGACTGAACTGGTGTCCAATCGTACAAAGTATGTGGAACTAGGTGAAGATAATGGGTGTACTCCGGAGAGGTTCCGCACACGATGGCTCAGCCTCTGGAATGACCTACAATGCTGGTTCTCCGAGCGTCCTAGTGAGCTTCTTCCGGTGCAGACAGTCAATCGCAAGCCTTTCCCTCATATTCTGTTCGTCCACTGGGCTGCTATCTCGTCAAACCAACTGTACCACACTGCATGCATACTGTTGCTGAAGATGATGCCCAAGGATATTCGGCTCCCACGGTCGCAGACTTTGTTTCCTCTATGGCATGCTCGACGAATCTGTGGAATTTCCTTGGCAAACCCACACCAAGGGTGCTTGAACAACTCCATCCAGCCATTGTGGATTGCCGGACAGCTTTTCAGCCATGTTTCGGAGCATGAGGAGATTATCAGGTTGATCCAGAGCATCGAGGCTGAAACTGGCTGGGGAACATGTTGGCGGATTCGGGATCTGGAGGTTGCCTGGGGTTGTTCTGGAACGAGATGAACACGACCCTTCATGCTAGAAACCATCGAGGAATGACCAATCCTCTCGGAGTTGCGTCAAATATCCATCCAAGTTCCATCCGGTGATATTACGCACCCGCTCAAAGCCTTCCAAGATCTCCTGTTGCTGCGATTCATGTGTCATTCTTCTGGCAGCCACCAGGAATGAAGCTATCAGGCAAGGATCCCAGGATTCCCGGCGGTCATTATTCAGTGCGATGCCACAGATACGCTGCGAATGCCACAGTGGCGACAAAGTTATTGACTGCAAGCCCAAAAGTGCTGTGCGTGGCTTACACTGCAGCAAAAGTAGCATGGCAGTATGGTACAACTGATTGCAGAAGGCACCCGTCCCGTTTGCGAATAGCAGCAGCGGAAATCCACTTTCGGCCTGGGCAAGTTGATCGTCAACACCCAAATCTACCATAGGTTGGAATTCGTGTGGCCGCAGATGGTACCATTGCTCAATTGCATCAAAAACATCTAGCCAGCTATCAGGTAGCTGTTGTGGAGCTGCAAACTGGCCGGGGATGGTCTCCGGGTGATATATCATCAGAGCTTTCCCACACAGCCAGAGAAGGACATGGGCATACGCTCGGGTTCTTTCCCGGACTTCTTCTATCTTCGACAGGACCAGTAAGCTAGGTAACGGGAACATCGGAAGTTGTGTTTCAATTGGTCTGTCGTTTGCGAGCGCTGCACTCAAGTCTGGTTTGGTCAGAACGGCACATACATACGTGGAAGTTCTGGGACGAACCTAAGCGGAAGAACATCCAGTAGATAGATGACGCAATACCCGGATCCAGCGCTTGATGAGCCAATAGCTCGAGATTCCGTGTCCTGAGTTTCTGCATGTTCTTCCAAGTCTGAGCGATATCGGTGACAAGCCATCTTGTCTCTTCTAGCACGGCCGCCAAAGCATTCTCAGCAGTTAAAGTGAAGCTTTCTGACCACAGCGGACGAGTCCACTGATCTATACGGCTAAGATACGACGTTTGCTGGTTCCCCATATTCTTATGGATAATGCAAGCATCGGAAAGTCCCAGCAGAGCTGTCATGAGCGGCTCCGAGCTGAGTGCCATCTGGACAGCAGTGATACCGAATGGATGAGTGAGATCGCAGATATCGAGCTGAAAGAGCCCGTCAGCCATAAACCTCATCAGATGGTGCGGATACCTACCCATGGTGCTACATGGTACCGGTAGTGACATAACAGCTTCAGCTTTGCCGTATCTGTTATAGGATTGGCACTTATGCTTGAAGGCAGCCTCTCAGAAGACCCCACAAAGCTAGGAGCATGCTTCATCACCGCAGGTGTACTAGCCACTAGCTCTGACGAGACAAAATCAGAACCAGTCATTCCATACCCTTTGTCCTGAGCAGCCCTATGATTATTGACACCATCGCTTGTTCCCAAAGCAAGAAGCCCATGTACAGCGGATTTGTCCCTATCGCTGAATGCCTTATTGGCAATCAACGAAGAGTGCATAGCAGGAGAGCCATGCAGGCCATCATCACCAATATCGACCTCAAAACCAATTCTAGATGGAGCCAACACAGTCTCATCTCCCGAGGCCCTCGCACCGTCGCTCATACTATCCTCATCTACAACATCATCCCCACCCACCGTAGGATCCTCATTCACAAACTGAATCGTCCCCTCGTCAGCGAATAGTAAAAATAAAAAACTGTCATCAATCTCACGAACCTTAATCCACCTCCACCTCCCCTTCCTCTGCCGCTCTTCTCTCCGCACAACCCTCTCTTCTTTCTCAATCTTCTTCATATTCGTACTCGTACACAACTCCCCCTCCGCAACGGTGAAGGTATTCTTCGGTAAAAACGTCACCTGTACCCCATAGTGACAAACCAGGTTCTTCTCGATACAATTCCGACACCGGGGCTTAGTCTCGTCGCCTATACCAATTAGCTTATCAGCCTAATTCCCAACAATCGATATGAGAAGGTGTCATAAACCTACACTTCCTCCTCCTCGTCCTACACCGCAAACACCCCGTCCGACACCGCGTAAACTTCGTAGTAGGTCTTTCCTCATGAGTTCGTTTTCCTGCCAATGCCCTCTTCTCGGTGTCATTAATAGACGAAGGGGAAATAGATGTATCAGCCATCAGCCAACGCCATAACACCATAACACAACATAACCATCAATAGAAACAACAATAAGAGACGGAATTTGGGAGAGATAAGATAAGATTCTCAAGCTGTCCACAAGAAGAAGAAGAAGACAGGAACTAGAACCTAAGTAGAGACAGAAACAGAAAATAGCAATGGTAATGAAGGCGACCAGGTCAGTCCGCCCGCATCCGGGAAAAGGAACCGCAAAAGCGCGGGGTAAAACCTTCATTGGCAGCGCGTAGAGTTGCCTATTTCGGGTTGGGTGGGGGGGTTTCTGTTTAGTGTTTACCCCGGATTTTCTTGGCCTGGGGGGAATTTAAGGTTGGACGTGTGTGTGTTTCGTGTCATGTGTCAGGGGGTCTGAGTGTCAGGTTATTTTGGACTGTAGGGAATTGCTGGTTACTCTTGTTGTCTACTAGATGCTACGGAATCATTTGTATTGCAATAAGGGCTTTTCAAAGAATAAAATATAACGGCCCCATCTCGGATGGGAATACAATTTCAGTCTAAAGTCTTGTCTCATCTTGAGAATCTAAATACACAGAAAGAAAGATACCGCCTCTAACTCTGGCTTTATGTTGTGTAAACACTGTGGACACTCTCAAGTGTAATCATGTAAAGGAATTGGTCTTCTCTTTGAATATACTCGGAGGTAGTGCTCTCAGCTGTACTTCTTGGTGATGTGTACGAGGAGAGCGCCCTCAGTTGGCGCCCCAGTACTGTCATTCAGGTGAATGATACGATAGCCCTCTTGGAGTCGATCCAGTCGAATGCATGCCCATGCGGCCAGCGCGTTGTGCATCCATTCGTTGTCCTTGATTTTGAATCTGTTTGCATTCAGCAAGTGCACATACAGCTAGTTTGGGATATAGAAAAGTAACTCACCGAACAAATGTCAGTTCATCGAGGAAGCCCGAGACGGTCGCAAACTCCATCTTCTGGCTGCCGAAATCGGGATTCACGCCGGTAACGCTCTTCGTGCAATGTTTGTAACCGGTCTTTTCGGATTCGGTGTCGTCTTCAGATGCGGCGAAGCTGTCGTCCGGTGTCTCCACGTGCAGGAGACAAGTCACGAAGGGGTAGAATTTGTTTTCGTTGGTGTGGCCGGCGGGCAGTGGGATGTTCTGGCCAGCCAGGAACTCAATAGTCAGATCCAGTCGGCGAGGTTCGATAATTCCAGGCTGTGCATCGGAGCCGCGATATCCTGGAGGCTTAAGCACCCAACCTTGCTCCCCTGCGAACATTCCTGAATTGAGCATCATCGCTTTGTCAAAGTTTTGCCAGTTCAGAGCAACCATCTGGGCACCACGCCGCCAGAAGAAGGTCGGGTCCATGTTGGAGGAGTCGACTCGCAAGCCATTGGGATAGACGCGCATGAAGAAGTGCCGGTTGTGCTCGAACAACGCGTCGCCGTCGGTGGCATGTGCTTCTCGAACGGCTTTCTCGGACAATGAGAACACATGACTGGGAACCTTGGCCTCTGTTGTATGTCAGTCGGTGATGCAGTACATTACTGGGTGATATGCATCTGGGTGAACTACACCATACCTGGCTGTGCGAAATTGTTAAAGTGGAATCCCTTGGTGAATACGGCCAGTTTACTGAGCGCCTGCAGGATCTTGGAGGGCTTGTGTGGAGCTGCAGTGGGGGACTCCGGAGTTTCGGGAGTCTTGGAAGCCTCGGCCGGACTCGTGGGACTTTTCTGTTGCTTCAAAGCCTCCATGTGCTGGGTATAAACTGCCTTCTCCTTTGCTTCACGGTCTCCACCTTCGTCTACAGATTCGACGTGCTTCACCTTAATCAGGATCTTCCTCTTCAGATCCTTAAGAGGCGGCGGCGGGACCGTGCCAGCTTCGAGTTCAGGCGTCACCTCGACCAACATCCCCTTCCATGCTTCTTCCATGATCTCGACCATTGTCTGCTGCTGTTCCAGGCAGGCATGTACTTCCAAGCTAACAATGACTGGAAGGTCGCTTGCAACAAATGCGCTGTCCCGGATCGCATAGCAGACTTCGCGGAAGCTGGTCTCCCTAGTAAGCGTGTGACCATGCAACACTCGTGGCTCTGGTTTACCAGGAACCGGGATCGAGCTACCAGACGCTTTGCTTTCGCCAGAGCTTCCGCTGCTTGTGGATGGCTTGTGATGTCCCAAAAAGCCTTCCAGTTTGCCAACTTCCTGGGAAAGGGCGCGCAGATGACGGTGGTTCTCAGTCATCTTCTTCAACTTTTCCCTCTTGGATCCACGACGGGGTTTACAGGAACTGATCTTCTCATCGTCGGAGCTCGGGTTGCTGCCACTAGTGGCACTGCTGTCGCCAGTTTCTTGGGAGCTTTCACCCTCTGCTTTTCCATCCCAAACATCAATCTCGACAGATCTGCACCCACTAAGTAGGACCTGAGAAGATCAGCCGTTGCTATCACAAATCATCGGGAACTAGAAGAGTCATCGATGGGAGAGTTGGGCACAACATGAGACCTTATTGATCTTGTTCCAGCATCTTCTGCTCTCAACGCATTCAAATTACGATGAAGAACCAGCCATACTGCACCCCACCCTTCAACAGCGAAGATAATTCCACTAGTGGATGTTGATGTCGGAAAGAACATACATTTGTATAAGCACTTGCTTTCGATTCACTGTATAGCTGGTTTCCAGTCAAGTACGTGTTGTGACTAGTGGAGATGAAATAGTCCGTAATGGGCGCCGAGAGGTCCATCTGGGTAGCAGCTCTCATTGCAGAGGCCTCTGGACTTGCCAAGTACTCGTAGAAGGCAGCCAGGGTCGCTAGTGGAGCTGGGTGTTCCTTGGTGGTTGACCCCTGGCCCGTCGGTTCACGTTGGACATCAGTCAAGAAGTTGGGCTGGTTCATTGAAGTCAACGAGCTGTAGATCTTGTCTATGTAGTTGAGCATGGATGGCGCAAAGGGAAGTGTGATCTTCTGCGTGGACAGGGAAGAGTCCATGGTGATGCGACTGGTCTGGGCAGTGAGTTCGTCCATGGTTCCGACAATAGCAAGGTATGTGCTTCACAGAACAAAACCGAGTAATAGGATAGTCTGTTGGGATGGAGAAATGCGTCGACTGGCCAAGTTACACGACGGTGGGGGATAATAGTTATGGAGGGGCCTGATGATCGACACCGGCAGTGACACGGGTTCAGGGGTGAGATCGGAGAACAATTCCAGCTGTCCTCAGGATGGGTAGATGTTGGGCACCGCCGGGAATAAGCGGGAAGTGAGGCTAAAGATGAAAGGTAATCAAAGGGTTGGGATCTTCTATAAGTAGTAGCGATGAGATTAACGATAATGAAGTGGATGAAAGAAAGATGGAGAAGGTAGAAGAGAGATGTTGTTTCGTTGTTCGCTGAGTTTTAACCAGCTCCACATCCGCGTGGACACTTGGACGGGCTCGTTGGCGGTGACTGTATCATCTGCAACACTTCATAGGCTGCTGCTGAGCTGGTGGAGGAGAGTGGGAGGCTGAGATGGATCCTGGCCTGTTCCGATTTCAGGGGTTCCCAGGCATACATACTATCTCGTAGTCCCCAGACAGTGATGAGTTGCTGGGAAGGTGAGTGAGTGATTCTAATTCCACTGCGGGGCAGGCCTTGTCAATGAGGATTGAACTCCAGTGCAAGACACGAGATCGCTTACTTCTTGCCTTTAGCTGTAGACATCATCTCTGGGGTAAGCCAAGCGCCAAGTTCAAAGCTGGGCAGCGATGAAAGCTAAGCTGCGTCACGCCGGAAAGAAACAGAACAAAGCCATTCATCATTTCTTCTCCAAGAATTCCATGGATCGGTGATGTCATCAATATCCTGCCTCAGGTACCAGAGCTTACTATTTCCGTTCGGGACCAGATAATCTTTCTTTCTACTTCAACATTTTATCCCGGACAGTCAACATGATGAGGCAGAAGATCGATTAAGCTTGTCCCCTGAATAAGATCGGATCTAACCAACGGGTGCATCTTGAGATCTCCACAGTCCATAAGGCTGAGATCGAAATTTCCCCCACCCCGCTTCCGGTTAAGCTGCAAAAAAAAAATACATGCGACCGTGGTCCGCATATGCCACAACTAGAGACTCACCACCAAATACTATCGCATCCACAATGTTACCTTCACAGCATGATTGCTAACATCTGATCTGCTTATTACACGCTACTCCGGTTGGTCGCTATGCTAACGGGCAGTGAGTTCCCGGGGCTCTCTAGCTGGCAACCGCCTACGAGTTTGATGTCAAAGTGCTAGCCAGTAGATCGAGAACAATAGATCGCATATAACTGGGTAGCAGACGGAAGGATATGTCCCAACAATTTACACCTCGGATTAGTGCTCGAGCCTAGCGACAAATAGACTGATTCTCTGCTCGCTTTCGATGGCTTCTCGCACAAGCTCGCTCTACTGCGCCGAATCGTCATTGGGAAGACATGCTTCGGAAACTGGGGACAGTAGCTGTTCTTATCTTACTTGGGGTCAGGTATGGAGACATATGAGCCGAGGAATCCGTACGCGGCTTTGTTGACAGGCTGCTTGGACTGGTCGCAGTCTGGACATCCAAGTTGATATCGAATGGCAATATCCAAGATTAAGGTCTAAAGGTAGGTCTCAAGTGTATGTCGAAAGTAAAGTCCATTCAGCGCCTGATCTGGTGAATCAATATGAGTACAAGTCGCATAGAATACATTGAACATATCCCACAAAAGCATTCCTACATTCGTCAGCCACCACCACTGTACATAGCTAACATGTTGCAACCCCATCCAGCAAAGACCTCCCCCCAAGCGAATCGCAAATTTCTGCATAGAATTTAGAGACCGCGCAAGAAGTTGTCCTCCCGGATACCCTTTCTCCGCGCCTCTCTGGCACTCCGTCTGATTTCGGTACGCTTGTCGAGACTCTCGGCAGCCGCTTCGAGCACATCCGCGGGGATAGCATCGGCGTTGTATGCAGCAGGGGTAATATCGGTAGCGTGATGGTGGATGGGAATCTGGGGAGGCAGGGTCGCGGCACGGGCGGCCATCTTCTTCTCGTAGCGCTTGCGCTGCTTCTTGTTCAAGGCTATAGGGTAACAAAATTAGCGGACCATCACACGGAAACAACGCTACTCTATCAATGACGGGCTCCATACTGCTCGGGTCAACACCGCCCGTTGCGGTCTTGTTCTTCTTGGAGTCATCCAACAACGACCACAGCCATTCGGGGTATTCCGCATCCTCCAGGGCCACAACGTCGGGCTTGTTCTTAAAGTAGTTCAGTCCGTTCATCTTCTGGCCAGCAGCGCAAGAGCTCGGGGGACGTTCCACAGCAGCCTTCTTGGGCTTCTCGGGGTTGACATCAGCGTGAACACCCTCCGGGGTGCTCAACGGTTGGGACACGCCAGGGGTGGCGGACGACACAGCCGACGGGATTGTGATATCAGCACCGGCAGGCTGACGAGGGGTGGGCGGAGGGGGAGTAGACGATACGGTAGGCTTTCCATCACTGTAGTTGCGGAATTGGCTTCGCTGAATGGGAAACTGGCGTGCGCGTGACGGGATAGACAGCGTAACGGTCTGGGGCTGCTGTAGCCGGGACAAGATACCGGTGCGGCACCGTTGGCAGATCATTGTGGCGTGTTTGTGTTGTCTTGTGAAGAAGGGGGTATAATTGAAATGAATTGAAATCACTGCCGCGGTCAAGTCCCAGCCAGCTTTTGAATCAGCGTAGTGCTGGAAATTAGAGTATGATGGCCGACGCGGAGCAGTTGTCGAGAAAACTGCGGCGGGAATTTGATGCCAAGCCGGAGGTATGGTCACGTGCTTATAATGTGCTGAACCGCATTCCCATGTTAGCCACGCTTATACTGTCTTCTGTGACCTGTCTTTTTTCGAAAATAACCAGCGAATATAAGTCTGGGAGATATAATCAATACAAAATGGGCAAGCGGACTTTTGAGATCAAAGGTGTCATAGATGCCACTGCGCATGCTCCGGTCATGAGTTAAAGTGTCACGTGATCCAAAGGATATGCTGAGAGAATCACAACAAGAATGTCTTCGAACTTCCACTTTAGGAGATTATCGGACCGCAAGTAAAGATCGCTGGATGGCTTATTTGATTTCTACTTTTGGATAAATGGAGCGCCTTATATTCCAAGTACGCCTTAACATCTTATTCGCATGATAATGCTAATATTACAAGAAAAAATCAAGCATCATGTGGCTTTGAGGTGTGCCAAAGGCGTGTACGACGGTCCATAAAGAACTTGTGTGTGACCATTTATCTGATGGACAAATTAATATTAGCTTCGTTTTGGACTATCGCAAAGACGTTCGATCATGATTCCATCTATGGTACCTGTTCATGAAGGTCTTTATCACGTGATATTGATTACAAGATATTGAGGCCTGAGGCAACAAATATCAATGTGAATAGTATACAATTACCTGTTTGGGAAAAAAGCTCGGCGTCTGGTTATAACCTTAGTACTCCCCCGGGGCTCTTGGGGAAGTTCTGTCTTGCGCCATTATTTGACTGCAAATTGACAACTTTGGGGTTTTATCCTTGAGTTTATTGACATGATGCAATTTACGCGCAACTTTTGGTGAGGCAGTATCAATATATATCTCGACGTCCAATAGCGCTCGACACCTTTATACCTTTGATATATGATCTGGGTTCTCTAGCCTCATTTTTGAACCAAAAGCTATCATTACGGATTAGCATTCGTTGTTGCCTATCTGATCATGAAGGTTTCAAATTGATTGAAGATATCAAGTTCATGCTTGCTTCGGCATGATGAATATAGTATATACCAAGTAGTAGTAACCACTCGGCTAGCAGATACTCAACAAATTAGCACCGAGTTGTAGTTCAGGGCAGGATGTTCGGCCGTATGTAGAATAGCATCTCACAAGAAACAAATCTTCATGCATGTGTACAGGACTGACGCAGTATGTCCTACTTTATTACGTACCTCATTCCCTATTTTCTGTCGGATCTCCTATCATAGCAATACCGAGTCAACAGCTTTTCGTGAACGATCAAGCCTATCAAAGCCTGTTGTAAACCTCAGTTTGGCAATCAGACTACATGTTGTAGCAAAACGGTAAACCCTGCCCTATACCGGATCATCAGATATATTTCAATGTTGGCGCCATTCCCGCTGCCTACCCCGTAGGCCGAAGTATACCCTGGCCACTCGAGATGCAAAGAGACCCAGGCCCACAGAGCACTGCAGTAGTAGGTACATCATCGGTTTGTCTTCGAAAGCTTGTGCTATTCCACAAGTTCACGCATGCAGACTGTCCTTCAAACAGTGGCGCTGGATCAACGTCTGTGCACACATCAAACAGAGCATGCTACTGGTAGCTGCAGAATCGCCTAAGGCAAGCTGCGCAATCACTCAATCATCCAAATATCGCTGTCTGACAGGGTGTTCGCGACTTGTTTGAACCTCTCATCGGCGCTAGTTGTCTCCTGTCTCTCTGCACGTATGACCCTCCATGCTGAATATTTAGCTCCTCAGCACCGGCGACTTTTGGGTTCGCTATTGCATATGCTTTTTCGTCTCCAATTCTATTCAGATAAATGATCTATTGGTAGACAAAGAGATGAATCGCTGATGAGTCGCAGAGGGGTAAGATGGTCAGCGTGACTAAGCTTTCTCCGGGACGCCTTCTTGTTTGATCTGTCTTTCGACACTTCCCCGCCTCTTACCTCTCGGATCTCATACTAGAGGACCCTTGGGCTCAACTACATCTTGCACATCTTGGACAGTGCCATCTTTTCTACGTTTAGAGTAAAGCTCATCCATGCTGCAAGTCTCCTGAAACCCGTTCTTACAGATGACAGTTTTCGATCAACCTATGCTGGGTGAGGCTATCTGAATCGCAACAATTGAGATGCTTCCACTGAATTGACTGACATGAGTAATTTGCTAGTTTGAATTACAAAAACAGTTAATGGCTTCAGAATGGGACAATAATGAGATTGTACAATGACACATACACTATGCATTAAGGGGATGGACATAAGTGGGGGTCCCGACTCTATCATGCAAAAACCACAGGGTACTATGAACCTGCCGAGATTCCAAAGTGCAACGAAAGCGAAATGGATATAAGAGAAAGAAAAATGAAGTCAGGACTGGAGCCTGATTTTGGGCTCCCTCTGAAGAGAGGAAGAGACACAGGAAGAAGATATAATCACGCCAAGCGCCAATGATGAACAGGAAACAAGCATACGGCCTAAGAGGACAGACCGCTAACATTGAGGAAATTGCATAGGCTCACGCAAGCATCCTTCAGGGACTTTTCGGTCTTCCACTCTAGCTCGTCCTGCGACCTTGTGGCCACAGCGACACAGGAGCCAACATCGCCAGCGCGGCGACCAGAAGCCTTTCTCGGGATGGGCTTGGAAGACACTGCTTCCATTGTGTTGACCACTTCCATCACAGAGTGGCCCCGGCCAGTTCCCAGATTGAAGGTCCGGAAGTTCTCAACCAGCTTTCCACCGTTGGCAGCGTTGAGTGCAGCAATGTGTCCCCTAGCAAGATCGGTGACATGGATGAAGTCGCGAACTGCAGTGCCATCTTCGGTGTCCCAGTCGGTGCCAAACATTTGCAGCTCCTTATACTGTCCGGTCATAACCTTTACGACAACCGGGAGAAGGTTCGTGGGCGTCTGCCTGGGATCCTCTCCCAGGAGCCCAGATTCGTCACATCCTATAGGGTTGAAATAGCGTAGAGCTACAATGGTCCATTCTGGATCAGAGGCCGCAAGGTCCGCTAATATCGCTTCACAGATCCATTTGGTGCGCCCATACGGGTTCGTAATACCCGTGCAACCAGGTCTGACGGTCTGCTCCTGACCGTCTTGATCGCTGTAGACCTCTTCTTTATGAACACAGAGTTCTTCCTTCAAGGGAAGACCCGATGTTGCCAAGGTTCCGTACACCGTTGCGGAGGAGGAGAAGATGAAAGTTTTGATGCCAAATTCTCCCAAAGTTGTGGCAAAGTCGATGAGGCCACTGACATTGTTCGCGTAATACTTCAAAGGATTCTTGATACTCTCTTCAACAGCCTTATAAGCGGCAAAGTGAATGACGCCACCAATCCTAGACTTGGGAGTACCCCATCTGGATTGGATCTGATACTGCTCAAGAAGGCCCCTCAGAGCAGCAACATCCCGGAAATCATGGGCGTGGAGCTGCAACGACGGCATGCACGTCCCCTGCTCGTCATGGTACTTTGCCGCCAGTTGCCTGATACGGTCAAAGACACTCTGGAAAGAGTTGCTGAGATTGTCGATCACAATTACATTATAGCCGGCCTTGAGTAGCTCCAATGTTGTGTGACTGCCGATGAACCCGAGACCCCCTGTGACGAGGATGTACTGATCGAGGGGAAAGTTGCGCAGCAACTCTTCCAGGTTGCCATCAAACAACACGGAAGATTGCGTCGCCGGTGTGTCCACACAACCAGGGGAGCAAGGCTCCACAGGAGTGCTTGCATCGGACTGTCGAGGGCTCTCCATAACTGATAGGGTCGAAGGATGAGGCACCGTTGGGGGGCGATGCGAACAAGAAACACTTGGACAAACAAGAACAAGGAAACGAAAGAAAGATAATATTCTCCTACGAGAATTTAACGACCGCAGGTGACTCGACTTTGAACGGGATACCCAAAGAAAGGAGTTTCCCAAATCTTATATTTTTTCTTCAAAACGAGCAACAGGCCCTCCCACTTGCGCGCCGATGTAACCGCTGTCTCTGGCCCGCTAGGTCAGGCGAAGATATCGTGATCCGTGACTTGCTTATTTACAACGAATCATAACCAGAATAAGCGAATGGATGCAGTAAAATGCAAAACCGGCGACAAAAAGAAATATATGGAAGGCTGGCTTCTGAAAAAAGACAAAAAGGCACAGGGAAAAGGAAAGAATGGAAAAAGAAACGAGCGAAACTAGAAGGAGAAAAAGCAAATATAAAGAGAGTGGACGATGTTGTCAGCGGTTGCTGCTTCGGTATGAGAACGGGGCCTAGAAGGCTTACTGGGTCATCGAAAACGGATTTCGCCTCCGCTGGGGGGGGAGGCATCGAACGAACTCTGGTCGCCTCCACTGGAGCTGCAGGATGTACAATTGGTACGAGAAGGCGCTCTCGACCAGGGAAAAGAGAAATTGTTCTCTCCAGCTAATCCGAGACCTGATGCATGGTCGAAACCCTGCCCCGCTCTATTTTGGGCGCGCCGCATCCATACACTTACTTTCGATTTTTTTTCATTTTTCCACTGCCCTCCTTACAATTGTTTAACTTCGCATTATCCAACAGCGAACAGGCTTGGAAACGCTGATGACTACTTAATTGTTAGTCTCCCGGCCGACTCTGGTCCAAATCCGCTATGGCCAAAGGGAGCCCACTTGCTAGCTCGTTTCGACCCCCCCGAATTTTGGCGCGCACGGTTTCGAATTACATCGTTAGCTTCTCAAAGCCAGCAGAATGGGGCAAGGGGAACACGTGAGAGACCGGCGCTGCCTGCAAAGCCGGCGCTCGCGACTCATTCTGGCAATCCTTGTATTCATTGCCCTTCTCGCCGTCGTCATACCACCAGCAGTGGTGTTGACCCTACACAAATTCACCATGGGCCCTAAAGCGTCAGTTTTCGTACCGCTCTACGTCTACCCTGCACCGGGAGCATGGGATCCCTTAGAGAAGGTGTAGGTGCTACTTTTCCTTTTGTTGTCCCCTTCCCCATATCTCAACAAGCCCTCGCCAAATGTTAAACCCCCTCCCCCTTCCCCTTCCCCCCGCCAACCACATTGTACTCCCAGTCCATGCCCACGCTATCTGTCAGCCACCGGATGTCCCGCGGCACGATACAAGTAACCCTGATGTACGAAGGACGCAGCTGAACGCCACAGGATCTCTTCTCATCCCGACGTCAACTTCACCGTCGTGGTCAATCCTGGTAGTGGTCCAGGGCCCAACGCCTTGCCCGATGGCAATTACACACGAGAGATACCCAAGCTGGCGTCTTATGGCAATGTACGCCTCCTGGGCTATGTTGCTACCACGTACGCGCAGCGCAATTTCTCGTTGGTGCGGCGGGACATTGAGACCTATGCGGCGTGGCCGACCAACAGTTCGAACCCCAATCTAGCGGTTCGGGGTATATTTTTCGACGAAACCCCCCAGCAATACGAAAACAATACCTTGGCCTACCTCCAAGATCTGACTGCTGTCGTGAAGACGACCGCCGGCCTGGGTCCGGACCATTATGTACGTGCAGAAGTCTCTCCCGTATTTTCATTATTTCATTACTAGGGGTAACGCCGGGTAATTTACACGATTACCAAATTTCGGCAGCTGGCATTTCCGCCCACTAGATCATTGCCTTTTGCTGCCCCCTCAATGCATGGTCCTTTTTTACTTTTTTTGGAGCTTCTGTTCTCTGGCGCCTGTTCCTGCCGACCATTCTAACTCAGGGCTGTCGTTTGGATCGTCCGGATAGATCTGGATGGACGCCCACCATTGGCCAGAGTTTTCCATGCTAACGAGACTGTCCCAACCAGGTCGTCCACAATCCCGGCACGATTCCTGATGCCCGCTACTTGCCGACGGCTGATTCGACTGTGGTCTTTGAGGCAACCTACGAGACGTTCTTGGAGCGTCAAGGGGCTAAGCTGTTTAAGGAGATCCCGAATAGTACTCGCAGCCAGCTGTGCGCCGTGGTCCACTCGGTGCCGGACAGCGTGGAAGGGCACAAATTCCGAGACCTGGTGAAGCAAGTGCGCAAGGTCGCAGATGAGATTTTCATCACTCATCTGGATACAGATTATTATGCGAGCTTTGGAAGCCAATGGGAGGAGTTTGTGGAACTGATGGCTCGATCGTGAGGTGGCAGATGCCTGGTGCATATAATTTCTTGGTATATACAGTATTTATGACGTATACGATAAAAGATCTGATTATTGAAGTGAAATGGACGAGAGGACTTTTTCCTCCAACTCGAATCCAATGGTTGCAGACGATGACACCAGTGTAACTGAATTCGGAATCTACTGCGCCAATTCCAAGGCATTTCTCCAGAGGTTTAGCTCAGGCAGAAACAAAGAAGCTAACTAAGTAACTAACTAGCTCCGAGACTTCCAAACCCAGTGGTAGACTATCTTCTTTTCCATCTTCCAAGGAAGGATACATCCATTTCCCCCTCTTCAAACAAGGTACATGGTTAGTTTCCTTTACAACACATCTATAGTGGGGCCATTACCCACCCGTAAATTTCATTCTCCGCGGTCCCCGATCCGATTCAGAGCCACTACCGAATTCCAGCCCCACTGACCAAACCAGTCCAGAAAAGTCTGCCATTGCCCACTTTGATTCATGGTCAAACAGGGCTAACCACGAGTCAGAGATAAGTGGATGAGGATGATCTCATCGGTTAGATCATTAGCCTTTTTCTTTTTTTCCTTTTTTTTTTTTTTTCTTTCAATTCATTCTTTTTGTCTTTCTGGTTTGGATGAGGTAGGGATTGATAGTTGAATGAGATGTGGTAAGTAGGTACAATGCATGCTGCATGCTGCATAAAGATGTGTGTACAGGTACATAGTCTGATAGGTAAGGTTCATGGAAAACCGAGAATTCCGAATCTTAGGATCATTAGGTAACTACTATGCCACTCGTGTGTGATCGTGATAAAATTGATTAGGTGCTTCTTCTATACGAAGAGTGGCATGAGATGATATGAGATGTTTTCTACATGCGCACAGTAAGAAAAAGAAATACTAAGGAAGCAACAGATGATCAGACCCCCGGGCTAACTTGCTGCATGTCTTGGATCATCTACTAATAGGAATTGATCTCTCCTCGAGGCAAGTGGCATGGCATGGCATGGCATGGTAGGGCTTGGAGGACCCTGCCTACCGACATCCTTCCTTCGTATTCGGTAGATAGCTACGGGGTATATTGTTACCTATCATTTGAGAGTTACCTAGTTGGTTAAGATGGATGCTACTGTAGGTATGTGATTAATAGCAGGAAGAAGAAATAAGAATGGATGGATGGATGGATGCATTCATTTGAGTTTTTCCGAGACCTGCATCTCACTCACTAACAGACATCTGATCCATCCAGCTGTCGGAGCTTCGGATTCCGTAGGAAGTTGTGAGTATGCATGTCCCGCTTCTAGTTGGTGTCTAGTGATAGTAGTGATGTTTCACGTAAACATACAACATGGTAAAAATAACTTCATGCTGTCACACCGTCTTCTAAGTAAGGTATGTTATGTATGTATGTTGTCGGATTACTCCGTTGCCATCATCATTATCTCTGTTCCAATGGATTAAAGAAATATGTTTACTATGTATGTATGTATGTGGACGCCATGGGAGCACCGCATAATAACATACATATACATATCAAGTGCCCTGCATATTGTGGCTGGATCTCCTCGCGCTGGGAGGGGCCAGAAATGTTCCGTTCGCGGGTCTTGGAAAACTGCACCCCCGTCCCCCTGGCCCGCCGTCCCCCTGCCCCCTTGTCAGACATACATGTTATGTTTAGGTTATTTTTGGATCGATCGGTTGGGCTTGACGGGAGGGGGAGGTTGGGTAGGAGTTGGATTTTTGATTACTACATGTGTAGATTAATTGTATGATATGGTGACTGATGAGATGAGATGAATGCGATGGGTTGGGTGCATTGGTATTGTAGGTATGTATTACTTGGCAGGGTTGCCACTGGCTCATTACACAGATACTATCTACTACCACTACTTACAGGTTAATACATGATCTGGTAGGATGACTCTCGTTACATCGCATCCGGAGTTAAGTTTCCTTCCCATTAATAGCAACTCTCTACTTCCTACATAGACTGTCGCACTTCCGCATAAGTCATCATCCTCTGTTTCTTTTGTATGGTTATGGCCCATGAAAAATCAGCTCCCACGTTTCATCCCCTCTAATTAAACCCTAAACAACTAGACGTAAAGCAATGTCAACATGACAGTAATAAAGAGTGATCTCGGCTAAGCTCGACGATCGTCTGTCAGCCATGTCGATCGATGAGCATTGAGTTTTAGTGGGGTTACTAAACCCTCACTAATACCCTAGTACTCTTCTCTAGCACGAACTTCGACCCTTCCATAAGGTAACACAAACTGCCCACGGCAGGGAATAGATTAATTGTGATCGGTCGGAGATAGTTTCTACAAGCGGAGCGAGTCGATAAACAAGGATTGAATGCAGTGTATCTTGATGTTGATTTCACTGCATAGAAATGATTGATGGATGACCGGGTCATTCATGATACATTCCTCACCCCGCGCGGAGAAATATATATCAGAATACTACTCTCCTACAAAGTAGTATGATTGTAACCGAACTAGCACTCTATTAGAAGTAGGTAGTGGCGTTCAGAGTCATGAGCAGCCAAAAGTAGAATCGATATTACTATTATTGCTTCAGCTGTCAGGTTTCCCGAGATTAAGGGATCATCTATCTAGATGGATCAAGGAAGCGGGAACTGCGGTTGTTTGAGATATTACTATCTTAGGAGTCAGTATACTACTAGGGTCTCTAAAATGTATTTCCGGCACTACTTCCTATCCACCTGTCTATCTACTTAGGGCAATGAACTAATCTATACTCTGTCATATAGGTAATCTATCCGACACACTGTCATCGAATAAGCATATAATAGAGCGACATAAGTCTAATGCAATTAATATGAATGATGGCTTGAGTCAACTAGCTTAAACTAAGCTACCCTAACATCTCAACATGCTACATTTGGAGTATCATATCATGCCATTGACTCTATTATTACCTACCTCCTAACTTGACACTTCAAGTGAGCGAGCCAGTCCATTCCCCAACCAACTAACCAGCTAGTACAATGTAGTTGCTAGTTAGCTGGTTAGTAATTTCTAGTGCTAACGCATGCATGCATGCATACAGCCCGCCTGCAGCTGTTCGTAGAAACAATCCCAATCAGAGCGCAGCGGTGACCAGAACGCCAAGTCCACTCACTCACTCACTCTCACTTCCATGCTCTTCCAGCCCAATATTCTGTAAGTAAGGTCAAGATTTGAAATCCGCCCTCGCTTGGATTTCAGCGCCTTACTCAAGTAGACTAAACACGGAGAAGATCTAGAATCTTGACGGGTTGTTACCGAGCGCATTGACTTTCGTTCGTTCGATTGTTTGTTTGCTCCCCTTTACTAACTAACCAACTCACTGATTAGTTACCCAACTAGCCAGGAAAGGTCAGTCACCGGTGGATAGTGTCAAGTAAGTGGATGAACTATGCAGAGGAAGGAATTACCTCCGGCGCGAACTAAACCTCACCTAACTAACTAACGGAAGAAGGCCGTCGAAAACATGGAAGTGTTGGAAAGTGTGTGAAGCACTGAATCCACTAACTAAAGTAGCCTAAGTAAGTAGCCTAACTAACCAAAGATGAAAATTGTTGTTGAATGGTTCCTGAATTTTCTTGCTAGGCCCCACAACACACCGCCCACCCGGCGATCTTTGGCCCGAATGGGGATTGGAAAGTGGGGAATGAAGTGGAAAAAGTCCGGTTCAGGAACAAGGCAAATCACTACTCTTTTTTTCCTACTCTGTTCTTCTTCTCAGGAACGGGTGGTGCTGCTAATCGGGAAAAGCAATGCCGTCAATGCCGTCGGCGAGATTCCTTTTTTTTTAATTTTTTTTTTCCTTCCTGGCGCTAAGTGGGTGATGGTGAAGTTTATCTTTGGGAGGATCTGGACGAAGTAACTTTTCCTTCTGCTGTTTTTTCTTGACTTCCTGGCTAGTTTGGGTGTGTTTTGTTTTTTGGTGGTATTTTTGCTTGCCTTGCGTCCTTCTGGTTGGATATTGATCGGGGGGCTGTTCCGTGTAACCCTTTCAGGTCGGTGTTTACACTGTTGTACTAGTCTTGACTTACGTAGAAGGCGGTCTGTGTTTGTAGTTGTCATGGCTATATCAGTTCCTGATAAGTCTGATCCCAAGGTTAAAATCTTTGACTGATTAATCTATTTCTTTGAGCTAAAGGATGAAGGGAGGGGAAGGGGAAGGGGCAGAGGCGTTGAAAGTCAATTCAGCTTGACGACATCCAGGCACTGAATGATCCCACAACATTCATTACCAGTAAGTTTGAAAATTACCGGAACTGAAATTCATCGTATTGATGACACCACCGGTATCGAGCAATACTAGTCTCGGGACACTCGGACACAACAATCCAGTTCCTTAGTTATCTATCTACTTTAGTCTCCTTAGCGTTGGCGATTCGCTCTTCTTCTCTGGCTCAGATTCTATTCTCCACTCCACGCGTGTGAGAGATTCTAGCGAGGGAAGCTAAATCGCCTAGCGCTTATTACATTAATAATCTTAATCTGGAATTAGATATTTCCATTGCTAGTCTAGTCTGTTTAGCGTGGAACCCGCTACCACTATCTACCTACACCACTTAGTATCTGGTTAGTCTCTTTGGCATAGGGTAAGTGGGTGTCTGCTGCTGGTCAATTCTCCGTTTTCAGCCCTCGCCTCGCCACACCACCCAGTAGACTAAGGTCTGCCCAAGTCTGGTTTGGTCCACGGGTTCATCAGATATCAAGGCACCAGGGGAAAGACCCATTTTTCCTCCCTATGTATTTCTAAGAGAAATCAAGTTCTTACTACTCTCATTGTTAGTTGGGTCGTGATGGGTGCACGTTGCACCTAGTAGTTAGTAGTTACTAGTACGTAGTTAATCATTTGTTTTCGTTCTACTCCACCACCATACCTCATTGGCGTGAGACTGTTAGACCAGACCGGGCCGGTTCATGACCTAGACTAACTACCAAGACGCTTGCTTCGTTCAACTTAACGTGGTCTGGTTTGCTCCCAGTGTGGCGCCGTGGGTTTGACTGTGAGACAACGGGGGCCGAGGGGGCAGAGGGGGCAGAGGGGGCCTTTGCTGATTTTTGGGCGGTTGCGATAGCGAGATCGATGGCCAAGGGACGGGGCTGGGCTCTGCTAGATCCTGGTGTCTTGACTAGGACTGGGACTAGGTTTTGGGGGTCAGATGGTGTCATTCATTCATTCATTCCAGGCAATGGAATGCGTCCGCTTTCTTGATCTGAGTTTGATTAAGTGGCTTTGTCGGCGGATGAGTTGGTTCCAGATGATACGATTATTGTTGCACTAGACTCTAGTCTCTAGATACTAAAGAGTAAGACGGGTGAGAGGATGGCATGGTATGGCATGGTATGGCAGGTGTGTTATGCATGATGTTGCTCGGGGAGAAAGAGGTTGTCAATGACAGCAAGCAGGTAGGTAGGTATTCCAGGGAGAAGGTGTGGGTGGTGCATATGACAAGTGACGATCAATCATAAACTTTCTAGACGAATGCTGGATTACATCATAGTAGATAATAGTAGCAATCATTTACAGTACAATAGATATCGTTATCAAAACTCCCTGCGCCCTTGCTTGTGTGACGAATTCCAGTCCCTACATTCTATTCATCTGAAAACGGCCCTGCTAGCACATCTCGATCCAATTGTCCAGGTCCATGTTCTTGATCACCGTGGAGAAATTGCCCGAGTCGGTGGCGTTGCACGCCTTGGTCTTCTCACTCGAGGTCACTGACAGGTTGTTGTTGGTGTCGTCACCCTTGGGGTATTCGATGTGGAAGACGGGCTTCCCTGCCTTGATGAAGGCCGCGTAGGTGTCACACTCATCGTATTGCGCGCATTGCTCATTGACGCTCCATTGCATGTTCTTGATGACCGACGAGATGATTGCCCCCGCGTTCTTCAATCCAATGGACATGTTGCGCGCATGCGCCTCATTGGCCATCCAGTTCATGTAGCTGATTGAATCGGCCTCCGTCAGATCCAGCCCGTTATCATTGTCGTATCCGTCAACATTATCCGGGTCCACCCCGTCGCAACTCTTGTTCTGAGCCAGGTCCAGGCGCGTGAGCATGATATTGCGAATGCGAGGGGAGCTGATGTTGATCCATTTCTCGCCGGGCCATCCGTCCAGGTTGCTGCCCAGATCATCCGAGTTGAACTTGTCCTTATCCGGACGCCAATTCTCGTAGCTGCCGGCGGAGAAGTAGCAGATGACTTTACGGCCTGCCTTTTGCAGATCGTTAATTACAGACTTGTTATTGTTGAACAGGTCAATGTCGTAAACATCCACATCGACAGAGGTGTCGTTCAAGGAATAGAGCAATTCAATCTGCCAACTTGTGCCGACGGCGGGCTGCCATTTGGCTGTGGTGTAATTGCCTGAACTGGGCGGCGTCGTCTCCCCGCCTCCTCCCTCTTCCTCTCCTCCCCCTCCGCCGCCCAATCCAACACCCAGTCCGACTCCAAGACCAATACCCAGGGCGATGATAAATCCAATGATTCCTCCGATGATAAGGAGCTTCTTCTTGAAAGTCCACGTTTTCCATCCCCTTGTGGGAGGGCCCTTGAGGGCGGCCTCATTGGCTGGCTCCATCGTATAGCAGATTGAACACGAACGAGAGCAAAGGAGGAATCGCGAAAAAGTCGCGCGCGAGAGGAAAGAAGAAGATCCGGGGCTACGGGGAATAAAAGGTGGAGCGCAGTGCAGAAACAGTCACTAGTCACCAGTGAGTCTAGACCGGGACCTGCCTGTCAAACCAGGGCAATTGCAGCTGGAGGAAATGAAGTTGCCTGAAGATGAAGTCAAAGAAGCTTCACTGGTCACACGGATCTCCGGTTCATATTGCAGCACGCCGTCTGAAACAGCTTGCCAAATGAGCGAAACTGAAGGGGCGTCAAAGTTGGTGATGATGATAGGCAGTGTGGTGAGGTGGTGAGAGAGTCGGACCCTGAAGGGAACCAGCTGAACCCTGCAAATCGTCCCGCCACTCTCATTAGCTGTGAAACCCTGCCCTAATCGACGGGCAGTCTACGAGAGGGGAAACGCCGGAAGACAAAGAGGCGAAAATTCGGGAGCCTAACTGGCCAAGAATAAAACTACCAAGGCGCCGGTGTCTTGTCCGGTCATCAACTTGGCGTTGGATGCTTCACGTCGACTGGTGGACAACCCGGGTTCGGCCGGATGGCTTGGAGTGAATGACTGACTGTCTGTCTACTCAGTCTTGGGTCGCCCACCAAAAGAGTTAAGCGGAAAATAAACAGAGATCGCAAGATGCGACCGTGCTCAGTCCACAAATTGGGGAACCAGAGATTGCGATTTCTTCAGGAGCTTCCACGGTTGTTCGATGCTCGAAACACCAGAGCCATCTCCACCGCCAACCATGGAACACTCCGGCTTCGGAGCTAGTGAGCAGCTGAAACACGGTGATCCTGGAATAGAGGACAAGCTCGTCGACTCGACAATGCCGACTTGGCGCTGGGTGTGTGTATAACCCTTGGCGTTGCTATTCTTGAGTGCTGCCGCCCCCAAAATAGACGATGGGTTAGGCGACACGCTGGAGGCAAAAGGCAATGATTCTGAGTCTGGCTAAGCGAGACGTCTTCACTTGCCGTTGCCGGTTTAGAGTTTCCCCTTCTTTTCCGCCGTGAAGAAACTTCACGGAGGCAGAACGGCTAATAGCGTAATAGGAACAGAACAAATTCTGCGCTGCTGGCTGCTTCTTCCCCCCCTTTTTTTGCTTCTTTGGGCCCTTGATTCTGTGCGTTGGCCTTTCTTGTCCTCCCATCGGGCCGGAACCTTGCCAATCAATCCATCCAACCATCCAGCCATGAAGTCCTCGGACACTAACCGTAACTCCCGAGATCCAGTAAGATCCTTTTCTCGTTACGCTCACAGTGGTATGGTAATTACTGCGGTTTTGTAAATCCGCTCCGCTGTGTAGAGCATCTGTACCGCGTAACTTTCGATACCAGGCTTGGCAACACCACGGAGTCGTCTTATTCTGGCTCGCTAAGCCATCGTCAAACATTAGTCTATTCGAATTCTTCGGCTTACATCTCCTCTTAGACTCTTACTTCTTCTCTCGTATACGTCTTGGCCTCTACACTAGAGCCGCAGCCTGACTCGCCCGTCGAGAGAATCTAGCCAGAACCGCCGGCGGAGGGAAACCCGCTGGCTTGGCTTGGCCAGCAGGGGGGATTCCATTCCAGTCATCTCCAATTCACCACGTTGTTGTCATGGCGGGGATACTGATGCGATGCATGACTAGTACCAAGTAGTTACTGTTTATCTAACCTAATGAAGACTTCCTCCGGACTCCTAGCACACTGTTCTGATGTGATGGATCTTATGACCTGACCTGACTAGTAGACACACTCCAGACTCAACTTTACCTCCCCTCGGAGCCGACTCACTAGCTAGCTAGTAAGCTATGTACTCACCGACCCTAACTGGGATACCCTCAACATCTCCCCCGAGAGTACATGCAGAAGAAACCAAACCAGTCACACCTCGCCAACACATCACCCCTGGACCCTGGCAGCTAGCCAGCTATCCAGGTATCCATCTGTCAGTCAAAGCTTGACATCCAGGTATGTGTGTGACGGTTGCTACGGCGAAGCCCGTCCTCCTCCCTATTACACAGACGAAAAGACAGTGGTATTAGTAGTAGTGATGATGGTAGTATAGAAGAAGCAAATCTCCACCTCATTGAGTAATTACCACCGACTATGCGGAGGGAAGGGTGGAAAGCGGCTTAGACTTACTCCCCCTGTCGGGTTTGATATTCGACTAGGGCTATTCAGGACTGCGGGCGGGGATGATGAATGTTGGGAACTCGCCGAGGCCGAATACGAGGGCGGGAGTATAACCCCTGTTGCTTGGCTTGGCGTGATGTGATGTCTTAGATGTCGTGTCATGTTGTGTTAGTGTGTCATTCGGACGGATGGGATGGGATGGATGTTGATTATTACTGAGTATTATGCGGAGGAAGAGGAGGAGGAGGAGTGTTGGGGCGGAGTAGGTAGATGGATGAGATGGATGTGGGAATACGAGTTGTTGCATACCTAGTTAGTTGACTATATTCATCATCCATGTCTAGTATTTCTGCTGGATAGATACTAGTAGTGTGATGATCTAATGTACAACATTTTACACCGTATGATGTGTTCGGAGTTAAGCCAAGCCCTGCTCTATCCATCCTTGTAGTATTCTTGTGTAGATGTGTGGATAAATTGATCTCGCGCATAACATAACATAACATAACACCAAAACCATCCATCTAATACCCATGACACAAACAGATGGAAAAAAACAAAGCAATATGTCTCAGATCGGAAAGCACGGATAACCAACCATGCGATGGAAAAGGATTCTGAACAAAGCGCATCCCGAAATTCGATCCCGATTAAGTTACCCAATCGATCTAGATCGAATCAATCCTCCCTTTTCTCGTCTATTAGCTCCAAAACCCCAAACCAACCCAAAACGAAAAAGTCCCGCCAAGATCTACTAGTACCCGACTCATGACCTCCCCATTCAAATCCATCTCATCCATCCGGCCTCAATATTTTTGCCACAGAGAGAAAAACCTACCTACTCACGGATGAATCCGGCTATTTGTTTACTCGAGTCTAGATGTGATCGAAAACAGACAAATATATTGACTCGATACTTTTGCCACATTCGTGGCGTCATGCCATGCCATTAGATAATAGCAATCGGGTTGTCCATGGAGGTAGTCCGTAGTTGGAGGGTATTAATAGTACGGGGTACTAAGGTACTACTTACAGAGGAAGCAAACAAACAGCTGAAACCAGTCCAATGACATTCCTGTACCCCGCCAAGAATGCGTGGGTTTCTTGATTTCTGCCAAAAACATGGATAGCCGGTAAAAAGAGACCCTGCAGAGATACATCATGCCTCATTAGGAATGTGAGAGGGTACGTACGTACCTGTTTTTTTATGATAGTAGTGTGGGGGAAATATAGCAGGGTTGAGTACTTGGAATGGTTTGGATTAAATTGATTGTTGCTATATTTGCTGTGTTATAGTCTAGGATACTAAGCGGGGGAAGAAGGAAAGAAACCTGTTTGTTTTAATACCCATTCTTTTCGTTGTATTTATGTCATATTCGTATTCATCCCGCCCAACTAACTAATAGCTAATATATTCAATTCGAAATATCATACCTAACCAAGTAGTAACTGACTAGTATCTAATATATCCATTACACATACTATGAACATTCAGAAACTCATCTTACAGCGCAATCGGCGTCGACAGCGTAAAGCTGACCGGCGACCCCGACAGCTGCACCCACACCGTCAACGGGTCACTTCCGACCTGCTCGGTCGTGAAGCTCTGCGTGTTGGTCGGTGCCACGGGGAAAGTGACGGGGATGGTAGCATTGCAGGTATTATCCGTCGCAGAGAGAGTGGCGCCCGTGATCTTGTGATCGGAGATGGTGTAGCGCAGGGAGTAATTGCAGGCGTCGCGGGTGTAGCGGGCCAGGAAGGAAGCGGACATCTATTCATCGTATTAGTATCATCTTTGGGTTAGACTTAAAATTGGGGAATGGGGGAGACATACAGCTTCATGGTTGATGGTAACAAGGGGCCAATCGACCAAGCGCACAAACTCCTGCACCTGGGTCTCCACCCACGCTTGGAAGATGGAGTACTTGGCCGAGACGCCATTGACTGTGATGGCGTCCACATCGGCATTACGCAGATTGGCCTGATGGAACATGTAGGGGTCATGGTGCAGACCGAACAGGTGACGCATGACTTCGCCCTTCTCCGTAGCGAGCAAGTTATCAAAGTCACCGGATCCAGCGGAGGTGTCGATCCATTCCTGCAGTGTGCAGTCTGGGGTATCGCAGTTGTAGTAGATGCGGGTGGCGAAGCGCGGGTTGACCTGCATACCGTCGAAACCGTCAGAGGCTTCATTGGTCCAGTAGGGCCACATGTCGTTCTGCTGGTTCAGGAGGGCAGGGCGCGTGTTGTCACCGACGCAGTTAGTGATTCCGTTTTCCCACCAGGCACGCAGGGCATCACCGTTGTGCAGGCCCGTGATGGCGGGAGGGATGATACCGTTAGAAGTGAAGTGCTTGGCGGAGGAGATGCCGACTTGTTTCAGCCAGGCCTGGTTGAAGGAGATTTCCTTGTAGACATCGGAGTAGGTGGCATTGTTTTGCTCTTCGTGGGTGAAGGTGTGGGAGATGTGGCCGAACTTGTCCTGGTTGGTAGTGTTGGTCCACCAGAGGAGGAGAGGGTCGAGTTGCGTGCAGGCAACGGACCAGTCGTAGGTGGTGGGAGAGGAGGGCCAAAGGTTGGTGCCGGTCCCCACGGGCTTCTTCCATTCCAGGGGAGTGTCGGCAGGCGAGTCGTACTCGATGCCGCCCTCGTTGCAAGTGGTGTAGCCCTCGTCGGAGACGCCGGCGGCGGATTCGATGTTGCCGTTGCCGTTGTGGCCGACTTCGACGTAGTAGTTGCTGCCGGCGTTCATTTTGCCATTAATTTCCGGCAGCCAGTTAGCAATGCCGTCCAGGTCAGCCGGCGTGATGCGGAAGGTGGTGCCGTTGGGCTTGTAGATGTCGGTTTCCAGGAACATGTCGTCGATCTGAGTGTTCAGGTTCACGCGGCGGTAACCCGCGTACAGGCCGCGGGTGAGCCAGGTGATCCATGCGTGCTGCAGGTAGGTGGAGGTGGCGCTCCAAGTGGTGTCGAAGGAGATGAAGAAGGCCATTTGCTCACGGCCATCGAAGTTGTTGATCACGGCAGCAGTGGTCTCGCTGCCCGAGTCGGAGTTGGCGGCAAAACGAGCGATTTCTTTGGTGGAGGTGGTGTTGGATACGGTGGCAGGATAGTGCCAGAGGCCACTGGTACTCACACCAGCGCCAGTCTTCAGGCCAGACGTGGGGAAGTCGCTGATGTCACTGAACGACATCAATTGTTCGACCCCGGTTGCACAGCAGCCGTCGCCGACAGCGCTGGCGCCGTAACTAGGGCCCGGATACACGTCGTACTGCACCATGCGCACACCGTAAGCCAGCTGGTAGGCATATAGCTGGTTCCATTGGTCCGTGGTGAGAGCACTCTGGTACCCTGTGGCATTGCCGTAGTTGTAGCTGACTTCACTGGCAACCACAATACCGGCGAAGTTGCCACCTTCGGTGCCGTTCAGGGCGGGCAGGCTGGCGCCAGACTGGGGCACGACCAGAGTAGTGAAGGGAATGCCATAGGCATTGAGACCAGATGATGCCACGCCTGCAGAGGCAGTGTCGCGCGCAATCACCAGGATGTTGGCGGCGATGGAGCCGCTGCTGACGGGCGTCGCTGCAGGAACAGCAGACGACGCCACAATGCTCGAGCTGAGACTCAGACTGACAGACATAGTGCTGGCAGTGCTGCTGCTTAGGGCGCTGACTGACCCGCTAGCAGAGGTATCAACGAATGTGGTAGAAGAGGCTGCCGAGGTCACAAAGCTGGACGGGGCAGAGCTAGTACTGGACAAGAAGGAAACGAAAGAAGAAGTAGTCGTGGTAGTCAACGAATGGACAGCTGAAGTAGTACCAGGAGCGGTAGGCCCGGTGACTTCAGCGACAGGAGTAGATGAGGCAGAAGATGCACTGGTCAGCACCGTCGGATTCTGTGGCCAAATTCCCGGGGGAGTCTTGCAAGTTATAAAGCCCAGAAAGCAGTTGAGACTGGTAATCGACGATTTTAGGGTATTCATTGCGATACGAACGGCTCAGGCACTGAGCACCACCCCCTCTTCGCTAAGGAAAAAGAAACGAAGGACAAGCAAGCGAAGACGAATGATAACGAATGACTGAGGTGGACCTGCAGCAACGGACCCCTGGAAGAACGCCTTCGGTTGTGGAGAGAAGGAAGAGCGGGCTGTCATATGCGCGTGCAATCACATTATGTATGTCTATTTATCCCGGACAGATGGGCGTAGCAACCGCACGGAGAATTGGGAACCTATCGTTTCCACTTGCTTGGCCTGACCAAATCATCGCGATGGACGACCCTCCCCTCCCTCCTCCGAGGGTTCCACGACCCAGCCCGATTCATAGATTCCGCATCCTCTTGGAGGGTCCTTGCAGACCCGCTCTCCGATTTAGAACCCTCATGGATGGACCGGTTCATGGATCTAATTCCGAGGCCGAGACAAAGCTTTGCCTGGTTTCCAAGGGACTGAGGGGATGGTTTCTATGGATGTTCAAGATTGTGACTAGTCTTTCACATTCCTGGGGCTCGGACTGCCCTGGTGGAAATTGGCCCCCCGAAGTCTGACCGAGGACCCCCATCATGGGACGAGTTCTGGATTGAATTGGGCTTAGTATAGCATAGTTAGCCAAGATTGGGAGAAATCTAAACAAGCTAACCATAGAGGCGCACCAACATGGTTGCTTGGCCGCACTTTTGTGGCACCGGGCCAGCCAGACGGCGAGGCAGAGGGAGAGGCCCAACCAGGGTTGCCAAGGGTCCAAATTTAGTGGCTTTTGTCTTTTTACTCAGGGTTTAGGGGACTGAGGCGAATGTTGGGATTCTGGGAAGCCCGAAAGATCGACTTTAGCACCGGTGTGGGGTAGGAACAATCGACTAGGCACACCCGAAAACCTTCAGCAGGAACATGGAAGGAATGGACTTGAATTTAGGGCCCCGGAGGTGATGGTGAAGATGGGAAAGTGACTCCATCGTCTTTGTTACACCGAGGGGTAATACAAACTTTCCATCCATGTCACACGGGTGGTCTTTTTGTAAAACCATAGAGTGTATAATACGGTATGTTCGGATACATGGCAACGGGATGTTTCCGTAAGCATACGGAACTTGCCCTAATCTGGATAGCTGCAGGTGCTCTTCTCCACCGCCGCCATCCTTCCTTTTTCTGCCCTTTTTTTTTTCTTTCTCATGAGTCGAGTCGAGTCCAGTCGAGTCTACAATTCTCTCTCTCCACTTGGGCTAATGTAAGGAGCAGACCACAAAGCAAGAAAAGCAATTTTTTTCTTCCTAGACCAATAGGCAACACGAATGACGATGCATGGAAGAACTTCCCCCGTCACCAGCACCGCTGTGTCTCCCCCTCCACCACCACCACTCTGCCCATGAATGGAACCCTCCCCTTTCCCAGTCTTCTGATTTGATCAGCTTGTCAGCCTCCTGGCGTGCTCCGACGCCATAAATAAAAAGAATAAAATAAAAACAAAACTCTGAATTCTACGGAATTGGCCGCCAGAAAGGCCAACACCATTGCCATTGATTACCATTGCCACTATCCCCTCATGGCATCGCTTCTGCCCGAGACTGACTAAAACTAAACATGACAGTACTAGTAGTACTCATCGTCAAACAGACCTAAACTTCTTAGCGCCAATTAGCTGCGAAAGCTGAGACGAAGGCCTTGCTATTTTTGTTGTCCAGTGCTGGGTTGGTCCGCCGCCGGCCATTCCAATTGCATCAGACCCAGTAGTGGTCCCGATCTAATGCGACCCAAAGAAAACCCCCAAACAGGCGGAAAAAAGAAAGAGGAGACAGACAGAAAAAAAAAAAACAATAAAAAATAAAAAAAGATGGACCTTAACTGACATCTTGCAGTAGCCGCTGACCTAACACGCTGCCTGTCTCTCTCTGTCTCTCGCTCAATCATACAAGTCAGTGCAGGAAGTCCTGAGGCTGGCACTTTGGCTGCTGCTGGTTCATTCCCTCCTTGATCCATCCCATCCTATCCCATCACTCCATCCTCCATCTGCTTGTATATTTACTTTCTTTTCTTTATTTTTGTTTTTATTTTGCCTTTCTTTATCCTTCCGGTGGCGCCCCTCGTTCTCACCACCTTCTTACTTCCTTCCCTTCGTTTATATTCCCAGACAGTCTATCGTTACTATTTACTACTCGTTATTCTATTCACCCCTCCCCCCGCTGGTTAGGTTTTCAATACCCACCTGGAGCATGGCTTAGAGAAAGACAAACTTTCCCTATGTCCGATTCGAGCCTCTAATTGTAGTTTAATACTGTCCGCTCGATCTCCTGTTATGCTCCTGCTACTACATGTCCTTCGCTTCGCAACTTTGCTCCGTTAATCTCTCTTCGGGATGGCGCAAATCCTCGACGTCTCACCCGTCGGGTGGGTTTTCATGAGAGAATTCTGGTGGCAATATGTACGTGCCTGTGTGCCCTGCTTCGGAGAAACTTTTGTGTTAACCTCTTGCTAGGTTCTAATTGCCATCTTGCTGGCAAGTGTGGTTTGTGGATGTACATATCTTACCTACTCTGGCACCCGCAGAGCCATACGATGGTATAAGGTGGGTTCTCACACCCAACATGTATATGCTAATTGGAATCACTTTGTCTGATATATCCTTTCAGACAAGACCGCGTGTCGAAGTTGTTCCGGCTGCTGTCACTCAACGCCTGGACAAGATCGCCAACCACCAATTTACCCTGGCCGCGGCGCATCGCACGAAACGGAAGCCTACATCCGTGGGAGTCTACCTAGGTACTTTTGCTACTCCCTTGGATGAGACGCATCGTCAGCTTCTCGATCGCTACGACCTCTTGATTGTGGATCCGTCCAAGTCGGGGGTCGTTCAGGCCATTTCACACATCGACGGGAAGCAGGTTTTGGGGCGAGTTGATCTCGCCCTAGTTTCTTCCCAGCAGGACTCAACTCTCGCCGCCATTGAAAACATCGACAGCATCCTGGCCGGGAGCTTTCACGGAAGTGCCTTCTCCGGTATTGTGCTTGCGAACTGGGAGGACAAGTTCACGCCAAAGGTCCTCACCAAACTGGCTGAAGCCATCCATGGTCTGGGTCTGGCCGTGTATCTGGAAACAGGACCGCCCACGTTCCTCGAGGATGGCCAATCGCTACAAACTCCGGCTATCTCTGGTCTGGTCGTCCGAAATGCTAGCATCCTCCCCGACGGTCAGAAGCGCGACTATTTCCAGCTCGACAAGCTGCGTCCAACCATCAAAGCCTTTGTATCAGAGGCATGCATGAGAGACTTTTTGGTTCTGGCCTGGGAAACCATCGACGACGATGTTACGCTTTCCAATGCTGTTGTTCAACGATCCATGCAGTGGTGTAATTTCTACAGTGCAATTCCCTGGATTGGCCGCAAGTCCGCTCTGGAGAACGCTGCCATCAATGTCAAAACCCCGGAGCCGCTGTCCTCCTTTGGCTGGCTGAAAGATGCAGAGACCATGAAGGCCCACGATCGCTGGCGCACCAACCTCGACATCGCACGCAACTATGTGGCCAAGACCTCTTGGGATACACTGCGCGCATATTTTCCATCTCTCGACGACTTGCTCTTTTCTTCGGAACACTCGTCTAAAATTGGAAGCACTCCCGCCAACAAGCTCCGCGAGCCTCCAGAATGGGTCGCCCAAGTCAAGTCTCAGGGCAGTCCGCTATCCATCTCCATGGCTGGTGTCGAATACAAGGAACTTGGTTGTTTTCCGCTCGGCTCAGAGGCAACCCCGGTTGCTTTCGCAGAAATCGTTCATTCCCAGCAACGTCTGAAGTCGCTGAATCTTCTTCATCCGGTTCCGTCGTCGAAAATGCAAAACATGGGGCTCCTCCTTCGACAGTTTTATGAAAACTTTGCCCTCTCGAGCTGGATGGCTTCGGACCAATTGGCCGCCACGATCAAGGAACTGTCGAACATGGCGTCCAACGATATGTTGCGAGTTTACCTCGGGTTAGATTCTGGTCTACGCAAGAGTGCTGATGTTCGCTTCTGGGCTGTGTATCAAATGGACGCGGATGGTTTTGATGTCTTCGCCTCGAAGAATGCCCAGGGACTGGCTGGCACCGTATTACACACCTTCCTCTCCGCCAAAGGCTACCCCCGTCACGTTTGTTTCGAGGCCGAAATCGCGTTGGCGAGATGGTCAAAAGATATCAACGAGGAGATTGGGCTACCGCGCCGCATCATCCAGGACATTGACGCCTTGAGTCCGGAAGAACGACTTTTGCTGTTGCAACATCTATCATTGACTGATGCCAAGGGCGATCTTTCTGAAGCCATGTGTGCGTACATCCGGCGACAACTTGTGGACGCCCCGACACTAGCTCAGCTAAAGGAGCTCAACACGGTTGCCTATCTTGAGGGATCGGCTTCACCAGAGGTCTTGGTCGAAACTCGGATCAATTGGTACAAGGAACAGGGTTGCCAATATCCCTCTGCTGCCTCGTCTCTTGCATTGTTCTACGAGGCGGAATTGGTCTTCACGAAAGTACTACGAGAGCGGAGAGAAGATGACCTCGCTCAAATCTCAAAAGGTCTAGGACAGCTAGTCGAGGATGGCCCTATCGATGCTTATACCGACATCATGGTCCTGTCGTTGTTCTGCGCTGCACGAAAGGGTGCTCTTGACGAGATCTATGCCGAGGTGACTGACCGCAATCCGTTGTTCAACAACCAGTCCGATCAGGCTGCAGCTTTTGCCGAATCGTTCGCCCTAGGATCCCGCTGCGAGGCCTACTTTGATGTTTCGCCCAGTGCCTTTGGTAAACTTCTCTCGGATCGTTTCCGCAAAAGTTACAACGATGAAAAACTTCCTGACTGGATCCACGGTGCTCCGGACATGGCTACTTCATATGCCGGTGCTCAGATTGATGTTGATCCCACTCACAAGGTCAAGCCCATGCGTGGATACCAGCGCTTCACTTTCCTCAGTGTGTTCGCTTTCCCGGCTCTGATTGATATCATTTTGCTCACGATCATTGGTCGCGGACTGTATCTCTCTGCCTTCATGACGGCTGAGGAGCAACAGAGCGCCACTATTGCGCTCATGATTTCGCTCTTGCTCTCCGGTGCTATCGGCACCTGGATTGCATGCGGAGGACCCTATTATCTCATCTCTATGGCCTTCGCAGCTGCCAATATGTTCGTTCTGATCAGGCTCATTGCTGGTATCGCTTTCACAGTAGCTGGTGGACTCATCGGTTTCATCTGCATTTCGGCCGTCAAGAGCCCGCGTGCCGGAATCATCTTCTACCTCTACCTCATTGCGCTGACACTCTATTTCTCGTGTTTCGCCTCGCTGGCGAGTTTCAGCTATCCTGGCTCCACTTTCCTCTCTGGCCGCAAGATTATCTTCGCATGCGTTCCGATCCTGTTTGTCTCGCCCATCGTGACAACCTTCACCGGTCATGACTCGGCCATCTATCTTGCCGTTATCTATGCTTTCATCGGATTACTGCTGCTTGGTCTGAGATCAGTCTCTTCCAAATGGGTCACTTGGTACCAGAGCATTCGGAGAACAGACGATACCGAAATCCGAAAGTGGTACGTCGCGACTTACGGTAACAATGATGAGAAGGTCTTTGGAAACTTGAGTGACCCGGCAGTCCTGAAACTTTCTCGGGAAGCGCTGCTCAAGGATGTCCTCGCGGAGACTAAACGCTGGTTCTATCAGAAGCCTACCACGGACAATTTGGTGCTGGAGCTAGCCAAGGATTGGGAGGCGACCAACTTCCTCCTCGACTGGTACTGCAGATATGCCGACGTGCCTAGGCCAATTCCATTCAGCTCTTCCTGGAACATCCAAACCAAGGTCGGACTGGAGGTGCTCCGGAACTCACAGAAGGGCATAAGACTGCATAATGCCTTCATCCAGTGGCGACAGTCCAGCAGAGAAATCGGATGCGGTGTCTTGTACTTCCTGCTAGCCCTGCTCGATAAGTGGGTGGAGCTACTCACCGGCGGTCAACTGACAGGTCTTGCCCCTTCGGTTAGCAGTTCGCAGCGGATGGCCGTTGGATTCGGTCTCGCATACTACCTGATCGGTGCGGTCCTCATCGACACCAAGGCTCAGGAGCTTCATGACCTCGTCGGAAAGCAGACCACGCTTGCTGTGCCCAACGCCAAAGATATCCGTTTGGCACAGAAACGCGATGTGAAATACAAGCGCATGGTTTACTGGAGAACTCTCTTCAAGTATCTCGGGTGGCATGTATGGAGTTTGGCTCTCGCCACCGCTCTGATCTGGACCTTCCAGGATACAATGGAAGCGATGATCATCTTTGTTGCTTACATTCTGGCATACACCGGTCTCCTCTGGTACCAGTACACGAAGATCTTCTCTGGCCCGCATGCCTTCAAGACCCTACTCATTGGGTGTGTTGTCGGTCTACCTGTTGGTATCGCTCTCAAGACGCGCCTGCCGCATTTCCTGTACTCGGAGGTCATTGGCCTCGGGTCTGCCACGTGGACTGTCGCCATTCTCACGCTATTCAAGGCCAAGATGGGCATGCCGAAGAAGGTCTCCTCTCCTGTGGAGCTTGGAAGGGTGTTCCATGCCTACACATCTCCTTGGTCAGATCCAGAATGGTCCCAACAGGAGCTGCAGACGTTCTACGAGAAGCTCTCGCTTGTTCCGTCCGAAGCGCGCCTGAGCCTGAATCCGCAAGCCCATCCCGGTGTGGAAGTCAAAGAGATCCTACTTTCGCGCAGAAAGGAAACGAGAATCGAAGAAGCATTCCCGAAGTCTGACGATCTCGTGAACTTGGCGTTGGGAGCCTGGGGCAAAGGCGAAATCTCCCTAGAGCTTGTTCCTGTTGGCTCACTGGGTCCCGGCATTCATGCATTGAGTTGCAGTACCTCGGGCCAACTGCACATTGCCATCTGTGTAGGTCGGGGACTGGACCAGCGAATCGACGTCGGTGCAAACTGCCAGGTCATTGCTGAGACCCTGCTCCACGCTGTTGCGGAGTCGATGCTGCATATGCCTCATGAACATGCCGTGCTTGCGGAATCGCTCGTCACGGCAGGCGTGACGGAAACCATGGCACGTCAACTTCGTGCGGAGTCCAACACACCCGTGGTCATTCGCTGGGCTAAGAAGGAGCTCCTCCAGCAACTGTGTCTCGGATTTGACTGTGATGCTCACTGGGAAAAGCTCCCCAAGGACGTCAGACAAGCTTTGATCAACCGGTGCCTTGGCCAGCCATGCCAGCTTTCTGAGGCTAGCCGTAAATGGCTCGAAGGAAGGCTTTGCCAATTTGACACCGATACTCTCGATGTTCACGTTGCCAGGAGCAATCTCGGAGCTGCTAGTGCTGTCAGTATCCTAGATTACGCACACTACGGTACCGGCGAAGCAGCCACTTTCAACGACCCTGAGACTCCAGAGCACATCCCGTATGTCCCGAAGAAGCTCCCTTCGATCATCCAAATGCTGGCGAAGCCCTGGAACTCCATCTACTACGCGCTCGCTTCAGTTGTCAAGTTCATTGTGGTAGCCCTCGTTGCCGATCCCGAGTTCCAGCGAGAGTTCGATCATGTTATTGGGCAACACCACGCCATTATCCGTGTACCGGCTACCCTGGCGTTGAGCTTGCTCTGGTCTTATTCGAGAATTATGCAGAATATCGGTCTCTCCTTCTTTTTGTTCCACGGTCGTGACAACGTGAAACAGCTCTGGGATGAGGCCAAGGGAATGACCATCAGCATCCAGAAGAGCAGGTTCATCATTCAAAGTCTGGACGGCACATTCACTGCCTTTAAGCACGATGAAACGGATGGAGGCTTCAAGATCTATTACTATTCTGGTCAGCACAAGACAGAGCCTGAAGGCACAAAAAGTCTCGGCTACGTCTGTGTTTACTCCAAGGATGTCTTGCTTATGGTCCGCCAAGAATTCAAGGGTGGAAAGCTGCTCAACGAGTACCATTACGATTACCGCGCCCCGACGAAGAAGGCATTTGGCTTGTCCAAGTCGTCACAAGCAAGAATCCCAATGGGCCGGCGTTGTGTCCGTGGAGACAACCACTTGCAGAGTGTTCAGTACAACCGCAAGGGACTTATCGAGGCAGGATCTTACATGAAGGATGGAAATTTGATTCGTTTCAAGTACCATTACCGCAAGAATCCCCGCTTCGGTGACGAATTGCTTCGGGCTGAGTTTGCACTCTCGCACATCACCTGTACCGTTTCGTGGTGCGCTCCTCCCCTGCGCCATCCTGAGAAGGTTGATCGTTGGATCCCTCACTCCAAGGTCACCGAGGCAACTTTCGTTCAAGGTGCCGACGTCTACGAGGCACGTTGGCTCTACGATCACAAGTTCCATCCCACTATCTTTACCACGCTCAACGGACAAAAGGTGCAGACGCCGCCCATGATGGAACACGACTACCTCGCAGTGCTGGCCAAGCCGAAGCACACCAGCTTTGTGCATGACAACCCTCTCTTGTACTGCGACAGCCTGAACTCGAGCATCTTTAGCAGGTTCTTCGGACTCACAAAGAAGCGCTTCCCTGTGTCAACATCTCGCGCTCGCTCGTTGATCTGGAAGGCCTGGAAGGAACGTGTCGATTTTGATGGTGTCATTGTTCGCTGGATGGATGAACGACTCTTGCGCCGAGACAAGACCCTCGCTCCCTACTGGCGTAGTCGGGATCGCGGTGACCTCGCTTCGGCCAAGAAATACCTGGATGTCCGCGCGGACACCATCACAGCCAGTGCGGATCTGGACGACAACATTTCTAGCTGGACCCCGCTTGCCGTGAAGATCAGTGACCTTTTCAATTTCGGCCCTGGTGGTGATGCGGTTGTTAACACGAGATCTAAGGACTTTGGCGCTGATACGGAGAAGAACCTGCATGTCATGGCTGCGGACAATGGTACCTGGCCCAACGAAGGAGGTGGTGTTTCTGCATGCCGACGCGATATGATCAACTCCCTGAGGACCATCAAGTGGCATATGATCTGCGAGTCTGCCAACGACTTTGGCATTCCCAAGCACCAAACTGAGCAGAACATTCTTTCGTTGAAGGTTGTCCCTCTCTGGGGTCTCGACTTCCTCACGCCCACGCACGGTCTCTTCAGGAACAAGCTGGACTCGGAAGTAGAGAATGTTACTTCTGCCAGTGAGATGGACATCAAGATGAACTTTATCCCGATCCTGACGGCTCTGGTCAAAGGAGCTCGCGCTATCCACCTCTCTAAGGCGGATATCCAGCAGGCGACTCGAGCCTTGGTCAATCTCAACACCTACTTCCAAGATTCCCGCCACTGGACCCAAGTCTGGGACAGCGAGATCGTCAAGGAAAGCTGGCGTGACCTCTGGCTCAGTCAAGAAATGCCCAACACCCTCCCTTCGTCTGAGTGGTTTCGCACGGAGCTCCCCACGCTGGCGTCTCTCGACATTGCCTTGGAACTCTGGTATCGCTACTTGTTCATCTTCTCCATCCCTATCCCCGAGAAGATCCCCAACGTGTTCCAAGCATCGCACCACAGCGTGAGCGCATCTTACGGTGTCGTCTGCAAGATGAAGCGAAACTGCACCCTCCAGATCTGGGACCATGCCATCAGTTGGCGTGAGACCAACCTCTGCCTGTCATCCGCCCTCTGCAAGCTCTCCCCCTTCGTCCGCAACTCCCTCCTGGGCCTCATGCGCGTCACCTCCGTCCTAACCCTGCACCACGCCGACATCATCTCCCCCTGCGCCGACTTCTTCAACCCGGGTTGGGAAGTAGAAATCGGCACCTGCCAGGGCACCATCGAGCACCGCAACGTCTTCCGCCGCAAGGTCGACCCCGTCGTCAACGGTATCACTGACATGCAGAAGTTCGCCCCGGTCAAGGAGATCAAATCCCAGCGCCCAACCGTAACCATGCTCTCCCACGTCTGGTACGCCAAAGACATCAAGATCGCCCTCCTGGCCGCCGACATCATCATCAACCAATGGAAATTCGACGACTACCACCTCGACATTTACGGTGCCATCGACAAAGCCCCCACCTACTCCACCGAATGTCAAGAAATTATCGCCTCCAAGGGTCTCCGCGGCAAAGTCACCCTCCGCGGCACCGCCGACCCCATGAAAGTCCTCGAAAACACCTGGCTCTTCCTCAACTCCTCCCTCTCCGAAGGTCTCCCCCTGGCCCTCGGCGAAGCCGCCCTCACCGGCGCCCCCGTCGTTTGTACCGACGTCGGCGCCTCCCTCCGCGTCCTCAGCGACCCTGACGACTTCTCCCGCTTCAGCGCCGTCGTCGCCCCCAATGACGCCCTCGCCCTCGCAAAGGCCCAAATCACCATGCTCGGTCTCCTCGGCGAATGGAGTAAATACGCCGAAGACGACGCTCCACCACCAGTCCTCACCTCCTCCCCTACCCCAGACGACGTCGCAAAGATCACCCGTCGCATGTACGAGAAGAGCGAGCACCGTCGCAAGTTGGGAATGATGACCCGCAAGATCGTCCAGAAATCCTTCAGCGGTGACCGCTACCTCCGTGAACACGAGCAAATGCTCTGGATCGGCAAATCCGCGAAGATCATGGCCAATCGTCCGCACGTTAACCTCCAAGAGCCCACGGACGTCGCCACGGCCTTGCAGCAGACCCTCCCCATCGACGAAGAAGTCATCACCATCCCCCGCAGCGCAGTCAACTCCTGGCGCTCGTCCGCTGCCTCCGGCATGTCCACCCTCTACAGCTCCGTCTCGAACTTCCCCATGCTCCCCACCAGCAACCAGCGTCCTTCCTCGATCCGCTCCAGTCTGAGCAATACCTCCACGGACGCGAGCTCGTTCTTGCCCCTCCCCAGCAGCGCTTCCCTTCCCGTCTTCGCGCCCCGGCAGACTCTCTCCTTCTCCAACGGACCTGGTGGAGACAGTCATCTCTCCCCTGGTCGTCTCTCGCCGGTGGTTAGCCGCTCAGACCGTCGCTCGCGGTCCCGGTCAATCTCCACAGCTGGAAGAGAACAGCTACGCGGTCTACAGCGCGAGGATCTGCATCAGTACCGCAACTCGGATGTGAGCATGATGATGAGAGAGGAGTTCTTGCAGTCCAGCATTTTTAGGGGCATTGAGGGTAGTGGTGGTGGCAGCAGCAATATGGTCTGATTTTGAACCACCACTCACCACTCTTTCATTAGAGTTTATACCCACTTCATGTGTTGTTGTTGTTGTTGTTGCATCTTGTGCATATTAGTCTTGTTCTTTTTGGACGAGGAAAATTATCGTCGCTCTTTTTGTATATATTATACTACTACTTACTAGTACTATATACCTCGTTTGTTCATTCCTTTTGATTGAAGATTCCTGCGTTCCGCTTCGGTTCGTTGCATGGAATGTCTGTTTATATCTCCTTCAGTTGTTATGTGGATTGGTTGTACAGATGTGATGGTGATGGTGATGGTAATGTTTGGCATTGATTTCACGGCAGCTGAAACTTGAAACTTGCATAGCATAGAGATGTTGGGATGATGTTTCATTTAGTGTTTGTTCTTACTTGCATACTTTCCAAGTACTAAATAATATGGATGATGACTACAATCTCAACGCCTATTTCCAATACTTTCTACGATGTGTTGCTTGGTAGTAATCAATCACTAACGCCATTAACATGCCCGTACATGTAGTACGTAGAGACGATAATAAACCCGAAACCATGATGATATATGCATGCACTAGTATCAAAAGATAACAAAATAAAGATATATAGCGAGCTACGATATATCAATTCACCAACATCGGCAACGACCTCTTCACCTTCTCCCATATCGAATCATCCGGCACGGGATCCGCTATGCGATGCCATTCGTCGTTGAAAGCGTTGACGAGCCAGCTCGATAGGCCTATCATTGTCACAGACATTGTATCAGTACATTGCATTCATAATTTGAATTGATTTGGGAGAAGGGATGTAGGGGAGGTGCTCACGCTCATAAACCATCCTATGCGCATTATGAAAGTTAATGCTATGGTCTGAATCCGGATAGAAATGCAAATCGTAGTTCTGCACACCCGCCAAGTCCAGTTTATCGACGAGGACGAGGGTGTTCTGGATGTGGACGTTGTCGTCCGAGGCGCCGTGGATGACGAGGAATCGCACGGTTTGTTGCAGCGCCGTCATGTCGGATATGGAGGTGTTGTCGTAGCCGTTGGGGTTGTGAGCGGGGGTGTGCATGTAGCGTTCGGTGTAGACGGAGTCTGTTTTTGCATTATTATATTAGCGTTAAGGTTGATTGATGGGAGTGGTGGTGATGGATGTCTAGGGGGTGGGTACCGTAGTGACGCCAGTCAGTCACAGGGGCTACGGCCATGCCGTATTGGAAGGTCTGGCCGGCATCTTGTTCCAACGTCTTGAGTGTCATGAACCCGCCGTAACTCCAGCCCCAGATGGACATGCGGGTTTCGTCGACGTAAGGCTTCTCGCCCCAGAGCTTGGCTGTGGTGATTTGGTCGTAGGCTTCGTAGTATCCTAGGTTGCCGCGGACGATGCAGCGGGTTTTGCGGCCGGAGAAGCCCGTGCCGCGGCCATCGACGGTCACCACAATGTAGCCGAGGCTGGAGGCGACGTAGGATTGGAAGTCGATGCTGAATTTGCGGTCGACGGTTTGGGAGCGTGGGCCGTTGTAGAGGTAGAAGAGGACTGGGTATTTTTTAGCTGGGTTGAAGTGTGGAGGACGGCGCTCGACGACTTGTAGGGTGAAGCCGTCGATTGTCACGTTCTGGTAGATCTCGGTGGGAAGGGCGTATGAGTCAACCATACGTGCGAGACCAGCGTTGTCTTCAATGGTCTCCTCGTACTTCAGCTCGTCGGTCTCGGTGTTGACGATCGCTTGCCATGGGATGGACGGGCCGCGGTAGCTGAGCAGGGCGTAACCTGTTCCGTGGGAGAAGGATACGTCGTAGTAGCCAGGCTTGGAGGTGTCCGTTAGAGGCTTGAGGTTGGATCCGTCCAAGTTCACCTGGTAGAGGTGCCGCTCAGTGGGGGATTCCTTTGTTGAGATAAAGTACACGATGCCCTTGCGCAAGTCCACAGCGGTTGGCGCATCCACCACTTCCCACTCGCCC
Source organism: Aspergillus costaricaensis CBS 115574 (assembly GCF_003184835.1). Taxonomy (NCBI): domain Eukaryota; kingdom Fungi; phylum Ascomycota; class Eurotiomycetes; order Eurotiales; family Aspergillaceae; genus Aspergillus; species Aspergillus costaricensis. Next base: position 188,898 of record NW_020291845.1, read on the forward strand.
TGGGTGAGAAGAATGGGTTCTGAGTTGTCCAGGGGCGTGAAGTAACCCAGGTGCTCGTAGCCCTCGTGGATCACGGTATCGAGATATCCATCGTGAGGGCGGCCGTTGTTGGGATCTGCTGGAATGAACCATGTGTACTGCGTAGGCTCTACCCAGCCACCATCGATCTCAGCGACATTCTCAACACGTACAAGCTTGCTAGTCCTGGCCTTTGTGTCAAACAAGAACACCTTCAGAATATCGCTTTCTCGGTTGGTTGCGCGCACAAGGATCTTCCCTTCGGTGCCCCAGACAATCTCAATAATGATACGATCATCGTCCTCGAAATCATCCGGTGCTTCGATCGAGAAAACCTCTTGCTTCTCAATATCGTAGAACTGCAAATTCACAACGGGATTGGGAGCTCCAGCCTTGGGGTACTTGATCTCCCTGACCTCTGGATAATCCTCTAGTCCCGGGAGAGGCTTCTTGCCCGATGGCCGTGACAGGTAGTACTGAACGGGAAATTCAGGAACAGCCGTCTCATTGGTACGCAGAAAAGCCACGTATTTGCCATCGCCAGACCACCAGGTTACACTATTGCCCGAAAAGACCTCTTCCTCGTAGACCCAGTCGGGGATGCCGTAGAAAAGATCCGTACCGCCGTCCTTTGTAATTGGGACAACCTCCTTCGAGGACAGCTTGCGCAAGTAGAGGTTGTTGTTCCTCACAAACGCGACCATATCGGAGGTTGGCGACCAGATTGCGAGCTGCACGCGTGCATCAGGATCACTTGGGTCAAGTGGCTGTGCCGATTGGGTAGCCACATCGAAGATCCAATATTTTCCAGTGAAAGAATGTCTCCAATTCTTCTCACGTTCAGACAAAAGCAGCACTTTGTTCAGGTCCGGGCTGGGCCACGTTGAGACCGGGAAGATCGTTCGTCCATCCACTTGCACAATTGCCTTTTCCATCAGCACCCTGCTTTCCTGGGCAGTCGCATCGCTTTTGCGACTACGAATGTCGTCGACCCGCAAGTATCCCTTGCCCTGATCCTCTCCTTGCTCCACGAGAAGACCATCCTCGCCATTAGGTCCCGCAATCCAGGAAACGGCGTGGGACCGAGGAAGCCACTGTCCCGTAAGCACCTGCTCCAGCGTAACCGGTTTCCCAGAACTCGAACTCCCGGAGATTGCGCCCGACTCGTGCGATTGCAGCGCTTCGGAAACTGATTGTTGGGCTGAGCGACTTTGAGTCACAAACAACACCAGGCCCCAAAGCCAACCTGCGACGCAGAGTATCACCAGGCCCCAAATCAGACGAGACGTACGGCTCCCACTGGCAGCTGGCTTCTTTGCCGAAGGTAGAAACGGCTCGTCTGCCCCTGCTTCTCCCTCTTCCACATCTCGGTATCTATTCTCATCGGACAGTCCATCGGCGCCGGGGGCGGTTGAAGTGTACTTGGATTCTTCGGGGTAGGCGGTGGTATCGACGGAGAGGCCCGAATCGGAGGATGTCGAGGCGGTGGAGGGCCGTGGACGGCTCATGGGGAGGAATTCGTTATTGTCATCCTCTTGATATTTCCCCATTCTGGGAGACGATCCTTTAGGAGGAAAGATTGGTGTCTCTGTGTCACATAAGATCACGAGGGTAGCGGTGGAAGGGAGTCACTGGCAGCTCCGGTAGATAAGAGCCGAGGGATCGTTATCGTCGGCTCGGGGGATCGGCGGTGATGGGGTCGATGAGGAGTGCGAAAGGTGGTGAACACGTTCGTGCACCGTTTTGTGCTTTTTAGAGAACGAATGCAGTCATGGACTCGAAAAACAAGGCAGAAGAGAAACCAAGAAGGTTGAGTTTCCGACGCGACGGCCGGAGAGTTGAGGCGATCAGCAAGTGAAACGGGAGGCGCAGCAGATCTACGGGGGTGTTTGTCGCCTGAGGCCACCCACGGTGTTATTCAGGCCGGGCTTCTATTGACGGCCTTTTCGGGATGCCCTACACCATACTCCTATTATTATTAATGGTTGGTCATGCAGCCAATGGGGATGGGCACTAGGGATAAAGCTTATATAGACCTCTAAATAGTCTCTTCAGGTCTGCTACTAGCATCGTCAAATGTTGTTAAAGAATTATTGTAGAATTTGATGGTAGTTGATATTATATATAAGACGGCTCATAGCCATTTCGGTTTGAAGGCCTTTTCCCACCACCCGCCCGGCCTTCCCACCTAGTACCATCCTACTAGATACATGGAAAGCGCACGACATGAATTGATTTAAAGCCCCCTTCCCTCAGCCATCACCGCAGACCACCTGCTCTCGGAGTCGGCCGGTGGCATCAACCAGTTGCTCACACTGGTTGGCTAGGGCATACCAGGCATCTGCGTCGTAGACCGACTGTTCGGGAAGAATGCGATTGAGTCGGTCGACGCTGGCAATTATGCGCGCGATTTGAATGACATAAAGCATGAAAGTATGGTCGTGCCGCTCTCTTTCGTGGCGGGAGCCCAAGCGAAACCGGTGGTCGACTGTTTCGTAGTATTCACTGAGTGCGTAGTAGAAATGCCGGTATTGCCGAATGACTCCGTTGCAGACCAAGTACAAGAACTCTCGGAGGGCTTCCTCCCTGGGGCATGTCTTGCAGAGGCTCAATTGTTCGACCGGGTCGATGATCCGCTTTAGTCCGTCGCAGCCGCCATGCAGGCGGACAGTTTCAAGGGCCTTGTTAATGGAGGGGGTACCCCCAAGACCGTTATCCAAGGCGTCGAATAATATTGAGCAACAGTTACAGTCGGTGGGGGCATCAGGGGAGGAGACATCAGGAGAGGTGATGTTAGAGGGGCTGGTATCAGAGTAGGACGAGGAGATGTCAGAGGAGGGTGTAGTGGTGGTGGTGGTGTTAGAGGAGGTGTCAGGAGATGAGGAGTTAGGGGAGGAGTTAGGGGAGGGTGATATATCAGAAAAATAAGAGGCATCAGAGGGATGGGTTGTGGAGACGTTGTGGTTGCGTGCACTACGGTGCTTGCGGTAGGTTGAGATCGAGTCATTTCTAGTAACATTGCTTGTCGGAAGGCAGGTTGGATAGAGTGTAATGGGTCTGGGAAAGGAACGGCGGATTGCACCACGCCTAGCGAGTGTTCTTGGAGGAGTAAGTGTATTGGGTGGAGTCATCATGGGAGTAGGAGAGAGGAAACTGTCACGTCTAATGCCTATAGACGGCATGGTGTTGGTAGCCATGTGTTCGATCTCTAAAAGAAGTAGGTAGATATGACAGTTAGACGCTAGTATATAGTATAGCGAGGCTGCTTTCTGCTATTCTCGCAGGATGATAGCGTAATTCTGCGGGTTTTCGTTTGCAGAGAGTCTAATTTCGGGGTATTTGAAGCACTATGAGGCGCTTAAAGATGAAGTTGAGTAGTCGATCGTGAGCAATAGAAGTGTTGACGAGGAGAAACCTGGAGGTGACATAGTCCAACAGAAATCTAGACCCATGGTTGTGTATGATTCCTTCTCCTGTAGTTCTTGCTGCGAGCCAATACATTCTGCCTTTGTATGGGATCATGAGGTAGTCATGACCGTATTCTTATACATGCCTACCTCATGATCCCATAAACAGGTCGCTTCGTTTCTAGTTATCGGACTTGACCGCGGGTAGTGGTAATTGTAGACTAACACGGGCGTTGAAGAAGCTAGAAAACCTCACTAGATAACAACGACAAAGGTCATGCATGGGGCAGAGCAATTGTATGAGATAGCCCAATTGGGTTCCAGGGAGGGCTGCTTCGCTCGTTGTGTAATCGTCAGGATACTCGATTTTCGAGCGGATCGTATGTTTGTTTGTCTTTCCATACGGTACATCTTCCTGAAAAGTATGACTGGAGACAGAAACAGTCACAAAAGAGTGTTTCTTGAGCCTGAAACGGGTATACAATGGTCAATGTGACGTTCGTTCGTTTGTCTTGAGTCAGAGAGAACACACCAGTGAGTTAAACAATACTGTATATGTGTATGGTCACCTTCTACGAAACCAGCGGACATGATATGAGCCAGCCTTTTGTCACTGCTTTTAACAAGGTAGGCATGCAGTCAAACTGTGATGATATCTGCCTGAGGCAAACACCAATATCGCTATTGTAAATGCTTAGATGCGAGAGAATCCATGTATAAAAAGGTTGAATGATGAAGCATTGGTTCAGGTTAGAGACTGAATGACAACACAACCGAATTACGAATTTGGACACATGGTGGCTCAGTGGAAGATCATGACAGCAAGAAAGCATGGGCCTAGATGATCCGAGCAGGTCAAGTGGTGTTGGAAGTGATAAGGAGGGAAAAGGGTTGCAGATCAGACGAGCTCGGACGGGGTCAGATTGGCTGGCAGTCGGTGACCAAAAAGACTAGTCTGCAGCTTGCAGATGCCATATTAGGCAAACATCCTTCCTGCATTGATTGAAATGATTAGGAGCTGGTAATATTTATCTAGTGGATGTGGGGTGTTTGTTGGGAATCAAAGTAGATGTTAAAATACTACGGATGGGTATATATAGATAGAGAGAGAGAGAGGAATGTCGGGGATCCACACAGGGAAAGTGGACAAGAATAGCATCCAACAAGATATAGACTACTACTTGACTTGGACTCCGTAATGCTGTGGGATCCGCGGAATGGTCACGGCGGGGCCACAGGGCTGAGCACCCAAGAAGTAGGGTAGTTACTTTGGGAGAAGAAGAAGAAGAAGAAGAAGAAGAAGACACACTATCTACTCTTAGATCAATCAATCCAATGCGTCCATTTTCGTTCTAACTTTAATTTATTTATTTAGTTACTGGTCTTGGATGGTGTCATCACCCGCAGATTGTCACTCCCTTTTTCCTCTTTCTCTTTTCATCTCTTATTATTATTATTCTCTCCTCTCCATTTTCTTCCCGCTGCTGTTTTCGCTCTCCGCTTTCCCCTCTCTGCTCTTCCTGCTGCTTTCTTCCTCTTCTTCTTCCCCCCTCTTCATCTTTTTCTCTTTGCGCCCTTTTTCTTTCTCCTCCCTATCTTCTCCCAGTCTTATTGCTTGTCGCACTTCCCTGTGACCCCCCCCCCCCCATTGATCTTCCAAGCAAAGTGTAATCGTGGGGTGAGGCGCACGCCGAGCATCCACTTGGAACCAAAAACGTCATCATCATCCACAGCCCGAACCTTGGCCGCAACTAGGCAGACGGATTCTACGCTGACTTCCTCTTCTAGAATCTTAATTTGATTCTATTCACTATCACCCCCTGTCAGCTGCATTTATAAAGTCAATGATTGCCCGACCAGCAGGTTGAATACCCACTGTGCTCGAGCAACTCAACCATGACTTCTGCGGACCTCTCCTCCGTTCCCAACGGAGTCCAGTCGGGCGCTGCTGCTGCTGCTTCCCCAGCCGCTTCCAACCCCGCGCCCGGCCAGATCCTCACCGGAAAACAAGAACATTGTCAGTTTTCCCCGATCGCGCCCCGTTGAATCGCTTTGGAGTCTTCGAGGGTCTTTTCTGACCGATGCAGATCTCAAGCGCGAACTCATCGCCCGCCAAGTGCAGAGCGAAATTTCCGAGCTGAATTCGCCAACCGCCCTCCGACGCTTCGGTGCCCCTTTCAAATCCGAATTCGGCGAAGTCGCGCCCGTCGACTCGGAGCTTCCCATCCTACGATACATCTTCGTCCACCATGTGCGCAATTTCCCCTTCCTCGATCAAGCTCGCGAGAAGGAGTTCTGGCAGGATAAGTTACAAGTGGTGCGTGGGTCCCCGATCCAATCCGTTTTGCGCATCTCGTAATTGAGAATTAATCGCCGGCCCATAGTTCCTCGAATCGTTCGCGACGAAGCATGTATCCTCCTCCGAAGATCGTCTGGAAGAGACCAAGCGTCGGAAGTTAGCCCGGAAGTGCGAGAAACTGGTCGAGCTGATGATGGTCTCTGGTATCCCCACGGCATCGGGCTACGAGGAGCGCATCCAGTTCTCGGAGATGGAGGTGGTAGACCGAGGGGCTAATGAAAAGGGGCTGTTGGTCAATATGCCGGAGGGTCATGCCATCCATGGCTGGGACGTCAACGTGGCTGCCGTACGCGTTACCTCGGTCAGGAGGACGGTGCGATACCACCAGCATGCGGTAAGCGTCTACGTGGCTGTGTGATTGGACTTCCCCACTGATGCACAATTTAGGAGTTTATCCTTCGAGTGCGCCGCGACGGACAGCCAGATCTCTTCGTGGCTCGACGATATGGCGATTTCGCCAAGTTTCACAAGCGACTACGCACGGAATTCCCAGGGAAGCCACTCCCACCTCTTCCCCGCAAGAACAAATCCTCCACGACAACGAGCTGGTTCGGATCGGCAGACGATGAAGCATCCTCAGTGTCGTCGGTATCAACAGTGGGTGTCGCTGTGGTTGATGACGGCACGTCCTCCCGTAACTTGGCCCCCGGAAACCACCATCAGCGGTCGTTGTCGCGGTCATCCAGGCGTTCCGTAAGATCTCCCCGAGCTTCCAGCGACGGGTCGAGGGAGACGGTACTTTACCGCGAAGAGCAGAGAGTTTCTCTTCGGGCGTTCCTTCGTACCTTGCTGCAAAACAAGCGTATAGCTGAGACAAAGGCCATGGAAGAGTTCCTCACAGCGGACCCCATCATTTTGAATGAAGAGGAGGTGCTGGACATGCAGAAGCGCAAAGATGTCGATGCGGTGCGCATAGAGGAGCAGAAGCGGTTCTACGAGATCGCCAGGGCGCGTGCAGCCGAATTGGACGTCTACATGGAGAACTTCCGCCGCGATATTGTGGAGAGCAGTAAGTCCTTGCTGAGGTCTCGATCAAAGGCTTATTCCGCTGACAATAGAATTACAATCTAGACGGTTTGACCAAACTGTTCGCTGAAATCAAAGAAAAGCCCACGGTGCAGGATCTGAGTCCCAAGTATCAGAAATTTGCGGAGTGGCTCCGGATAGAGTACGTGTTTAATGGAATACCGTTGCTCTGTATTCAGACTAACCAAACGCCAGGGTTGCTGCAACACTTTACCACCTTTTCCTGGCCGAGGATAATTCCCCTGAATTGTTCGCGCAAGCTAAGCGAATTCATTCGCTTGTCCCGTACACTTTGTTGAAGAATGTTATTCGTATTGCCAACCCCGCGGCCGTCATGGCAGGAGTGCTGGACCTGTTCTTGGCCCAACCCTTCGGCTCTCGCTCCCTGCTCCAGCGGATCTTCTCCATGACCCTCAACGATGGCATCAAGGCCTTCCAGAAATCGATCGATGCGTTGGCTGCCAAGGTCGATGATCCCATTCTTTGCCAAAAGTTGAAAGCCTTTACCGATGCCGACGAAGAGGTCAAGAACGAGATTCGTGCCGAAGCTGCCGCCGAGGATGTTGACATTATCGTGGCCATCCTCCGTAGCGAGTATCTGCAACCCGAGCTGGCTCCAGAGCAATTCGGCAAGGTGTTTAATGGATACGTAGCATGGAACCAAGCCGTGGACAATGTTGAGGTGGAGATGCGCGAGGGGGCGCACTGGTTTGCGAACTTGAAGCAGCTTCTGAAGCTGTACACTCGTCAAAGGGACAAGGCTATGATGTTGAGTATCGTAGAAGAGCCAACTACTCTTCAGCTGTTCCGCGACCTCTTCACCATTTTCTACGAACCCCTGGTGCGCGTCTACAAGTCTGCCAACGTCTACAGCAGCATCACCGATTTTGCACATTTCGCCGACGATGCGATTGCGGTGATTGAGAAGTGTCAGCGGCAAGATGTGTCGGCAGATCCGAACCAGACCGTACAAGCCTTTATCGACCTGTGCGAGCGCCATCAAAGTAGCTTCTACAAATTCGTTCACGAAGTTCACCTGCACGACAATGGCCTGTTCAGTTCTCTCATGGCGTGGATCGAGGAGATTCTGGAATTCCTGCGCAAGGGGCCGCGCGGTGGTGCGCTCGATATGAACGCCTTGCTTCGGGGAGCCACGGATTTCGTGCAGATTGACAAGGACAAGGCCCTGGAAGAGATCAATGCCCTGATCAAGTGGCATGAAGACCGAAAGCGGTGGCACTTGAACAAGACGCGGCAGAAGATGGCCGCTGAGGGCACGGCACATGACGGATATTTGGGTAACGCGTCATTCCGAGGCAGCGACTTTGGCCTCGACGAGGTATGTGTTCATGACTATCACTGATGCAGTTGTGTAGCTGTGTGCTAACAAGTGAATGCAGGCCGACCTGGAAGATCTTGCCATCTCGGACGCCGAGTCGGAAGCATCCGAAGATCTGGACGACGAAGAAGACCTGGACCCGATCTCGGCGGAGCGCAGGCGGCGGGTCAAGCAGCAGGACCAACTTCGGCGTACGGCGGGCGAGCCGGTCAAGCCGGACATAAGCGAAATTCTCAAGTTGTCCGAGTCATTTGGCGTTATGTTGCGACAGGTACTTGCGGAATAAGTGTGGTTGCATTGTTAAGATACCCTAGAGTCTATACAGGCCTTGTATACATCGTTGATTCTGGTTGTTGGAGGTTGAGATCTTTGCATGGGATTGCTGGATGGGCTAGAGAGGGACATGATCTGATCTGTTCGGGGCATTGAAACTGTTGTATACACCTAATACATTTAGTTAGTTTAGAGCGAACCAAGACAGATTGCTTGGCTTTTTTTTTTTTTTTTCTTCTTTTTTTTTCTTTCTAGAAGTAATGTAAAATGCGGACCACTTTTCGCGGTCGAAAGTAGATCTTCCGCTGTCAAGTCTCCGCGTGGGAGACCCACAGTTTCCATGGCGACAACCAGTCTATCCCTCCATCTATCCCTCCATCTTTATTCTCGAATCTGTAGAAGTGCCTCTCAGCATGTTCTAGTCACTCTTAAGCCTATTCTTAATCATCTTTACTACTCTATCATGCTCTCTCCCATGAAATCCTTCGGCAACAGTCCATCGCCTCACTCGCCTCGCACAGCGGTTCCTCTGCGGGGTCTCTTCCTCGAAGGCGTTTGGCGCTGCAACTGTCCAGAGCGTCCCCCAGCCGTGAAATTCCAAACCAAGAACCATGGTGTGAACCATGGACGATGGTGTACGCAGTTAAAATCCCTTTCTGATCTACCAAAGTTACCTCAAAAGCCAATTCCACTTCCGAATTCCTAGCTAACCACTGAACCCCGCACCCCACCCCTCACAGTCTACGTCTGCCAAAAGCCCCAAGAGAAACGCTGTCGCTTCTTTCTCTGGGCCAGCGACGCCGAAGTTCGCGAGAAGCACGCCGTCTTGACGAACTCTCGCACTGAACCTGCCACGGATTCCTTCTCCTCTACTGCCACCACTGCCACGATTTCCGCCCCCGAGACACCCTCCAAGAAACCACGCCTATCTGAAACTGGCCTTCTAACCCCGCAAACTGATCGTACGGTAAGATTCGGAGGTATGGGCCTGGACAATAGTGGAGCAAGAGGGAAGGGAGGACGGTTGAGTGCGACTATGCCTCCTCAAAGCGCCAAAGCGCGCATGATGGCTGAAGATTTTGATGAATTTGAATGGGAGGATTCGGATGATGCGGTGGTGGAGAATATACTTAGTTCTCAGGAACAGAGGCAGCAACGGGCTGCTGCTGCTGCTGCGCCAATGCGACAGCCGAATTTCGGGCCTCCCAAGACGCCGTCCCGAGACGCAGCTGGGGCTTCTGCGCCAGGGAAGAGAAAGTTCGATGACATCTCGGAGGGCTCGAAGACGGAAGTCTTTACACCGACATCGTTGGCTAGATCTTTTACGGATCGGGCGGTGTCGTTCTCGTCTTCTGTGTCGCCGTCGTCGTTAGAGTTCTCGAAGACGCCTACGCCGGTGAGGTTTGGGACTAGTCCGGCTACAGGTGAAGATAAGGCTTCGTCTGAGCTGATTGCGCAAGCTGCTGAGATCCTAGAAAGGAATAAGGTGGTGATGTCGGAGAAAGCGAAGGGTGAGTTGATGGATCTCTTGCAGAAGCATGACTTGAAGATGAAGGGGATTGCCCGGGGACGGGACATTTCCAGGATTGCGTTGAAGAAGAAGGACGATCAAATTAAGGCGTTGAATGAGCGAGTAGCAATGCTGGAAAGGAGGTGAACTATGAAGTGGTTACGATGATACCCTATCAATATGTGGTTTGTATTCCTCTGTTGCGTCTTCGCGTGATGATCTGATGACGATGTCCATTCTTGCTTTATTAATGTATCAGGGTCTGCTGGCGGATTTCCTAGGTGATTTATTTCGGTAGCTTTAGCTAGATATAATTGAACAATTTGACTACCCTTACTATCTTGTACTCAATCCCTCCATAATTACCAGTAGAAGACATGTGATCCCCCATATCAATCTTATCTCCCGTCACGTGCCGATAAGCCACGGAGTCACAGCCCAATTCCAAAGTCTAAAAAATGTCGCGATCCTCCCACCAAACGAACAACCAGATCCCAGCCAGTCCATGCCAGCCTCGCGCTTTGATTACGTCGACTAGCACAGACCGCCAATTTACCGAACTCAAATATCTAACTAAATATACTGCTCATGTCCATGGAAATCGACTCCGAACCCACCCAACCGCTCCGCAGCGACCTCCCCGCCATGTTCCGTCCTCCAGTGAACCGGGCCATGAGAGTCCTGGACCGGTCCTTCTTTAAGAAGACGGTACCGATCTCTGCGGCAGCGATTTTCAAGACATCGGATATCTCCAATGTGCGGAAGGAATTGACCAAGAGCCGGGATATGCTCGTGCTGCCGAGATTGGGCTCTATAAGGGAGATTAAGATCAATGATTTGGTGCATAAGTGTCTTTTGTTGAGGGAGGATATTAAGCATGATGGTATGACCACTGCCTCGGCTTTGGAGATACTGTGGTATTGGGGTTATGCTGACGGGTCTAGATACTGCGACATGGTCGCCGACGATTAGTGAGCTTGTGAAAAAGGGAATGGTTGGCGTTAAGCCTTATGATTTGACGTTGGATTACGATTACTGGACTTATGGTGCGTGGGAACGATGCTTCGCTGTATGAAAATCAAGGCTAATTAATTAATTGGAGCAGCGGATATCATGTCCTGCATTCTTCCCGAGGACATGCTCGATGAGATCCCTCAGGGATTCACGCAAGTCGGCCATGTTTGTAAGTCCTCTTTATTATGCACATCTCAGGCTCAAGCTGACCAACTAGCGCACCTCAACCTCCGCGAGCAATACCTGCCTTACAAGCACCTGCTTGCCCAGGTCCTGCTGGACAAGAACCCCAACATCAGCACCGTCATCCGCAAGACCGAGGATGTGGGCTCCCACAGTGAATTCCGCACGTTCCCCTTTGAGCTGCTGGCCGGTGAGGACAACCTGAACGTTGTCCAGCACGAGCAACACTGCGAGTTCCGCTTCGACTACTCGCGTGTGTACTGGAACAGCCGTCTCGAGACGGAGCACCGTCGTCTCGTGGACAAGTTCCGCCCTGGAGAGATGGTCTGCGACGTGATGGCAGGCGTCGGGCCCTTCGCAGTGCCCGCAGGCCGCAAGAAGATCTTCGTGTGGGCCAACGATCTCAACCCGCACGGATACGAGGTGATGCTGGACGCCGTCAAGCGCAACAAGGCCGACAAGTTCGTCACCCCCTTCAACAAGGACGGTCGCGAGTTCATCCGCTGGTCTGCCCAGGCCCTCCTGGACTCTCCCCACACCGTGACCATCGAGCCCAAGGTGCGCAGAAGCAAGAAGGCCGCCGCAGAGGAAAAGGGAGAGGCACTCCCCGCCCCGGAGGTGTTCCATCGCCCTAACGTCTTCCATCACTACGTGATGAACCTCCCCGGTAACGCGATTGAGTTCCTCGACGCCTTTGTCGGCGTCTACGCAGGCAAGGAGTCGCTCTTTGCCCCTCACACGTCTCAGCCGCTGCCCAAGGTCCATGTGTACTGCTTCTCGGGCCACTCTGCGGACGAACACGATGACCACGTCGACATCTGCCAGCGCATCTCGGAGCGCATTGGACACACTATTACCACCGAGGACCGTGTCGGCGGCAGCGGTAACCAGGAGATCGATTTGACCATCCACAACGTCAGATTGGTCAGCCCCAACAAGCAGATGTTCTGCGCCAGCTTCCGTCTGCCAAAGGAGGTTGCATTCCGCCAGATCTAACTTGCTATCGAGAAAACTTCTGAAGCATCATATACGAACGATCTACTTAACGCATAGCATACAGGCGTTTTGGCTATGGATATAGAAAAAGTGCCGATAAAATGTTGAATTGATACCCTTACACCTATACTTTTGTAAATAACTTACATCCACTTAAAATAAAACATACTAGACAGATAAATATATATCATCCCACTCACCTCCCAATATCTCTAATATATTTACCATATGGAACACCCCGTCCCATATATCCACCACAAGGCACAAGGCGGTCACCCACTCACCGCCCCCTCATCAAGCTAGTAATCTGCCGGAACAAAACTCAACGCCTTCCCCCGATCCCGCACTAACCAACCAACATCACCAACATCACCACCAGCGACGCGCTACCTCACTCTTAACGACCTACCACCACATTTCCCAAGCCAGCAATCACATACACACACACACACACATATATATAATCTATCAAAATGAGCGTCCAACTCCCCCCCGCCACGCACCGCAAGCGCACCCTCCCACAAGGCGAACTCGAAGCCGCGTCAACGCTGAAGCTCGGCGCGGACCAGAACACGCATACGCTGTCGCTGTCCGAGGCAAGATTGGTTATTAATAAGGTGTTGGAGAATAAGCGGAGGGGTGGGAAGAAGTATGAGGAGCCGGAGTGAGTTATCCTATCTATTCATCTTTTGTGGATTGGCTTGGGAAGGAGGCATAGGTGGTTACAGGACTGAGAGGGTTATGGGCTAATACATGTTTTTTGATGGTTAGGAACCTTACGAAAACGCTCGATTACTTAGAGGTGTTTGCGCGGTTCAAGGATGAAGAGAATATCAAGGCTGTGGAGCGGTTGTTGAATTCGCATACGGAGTTGGAGATGTTTGAGCGGTCGCAGCTTGGTATGTTTATCTATTCCTCCGGATGGTTCTTACTGGGGAAGGGGAGAGGAGTGTTGGGGGGTGTCATGGTCAGCAGCTAATAACCAATAGGAAGTCTGTGCTGCGATAACGCCGAGGAAGCCAAATCGCTCATTCCGAGTCTGCAGCATAAGATCTCGGATGGCGATTTGCAGGAGCTGCTGGATGAGTTGACCAAGCTGCGCAATTTCACGGAGTAGCTTCATCCTTTCTTTATTTTTTATGCATGTTGTGTTCGTGTACGTTGCTGTACCATATGGCCATTCTATGAGCATGGGGTCTGTTTTCGGGATAGCATGGAGTTATGGAGTTATGACGCATAGTTAATCTATACTGTCTGTGCAATAAGACAGGAGAGGGAAGAAAAAGAAAAAGAAAAAGCAGGGGGTATCGTTAAGAAAAAGGAAAATTGCATTGGCGGTTGCAGGACGATCATGTCGTCATGGGTGGTGGTTGTTCTTTTCTCTCTCGTTCCCTTTGTTTGGGATATGGGACGATATACACAGTAGCTAGTCAGTCACCATCTATTGTGTACTGCATACAGTGTTAGATAAGAAGCAGAAAACATGTGAAAAAACCATCCATCCATCTATCAGCAGACCCGAGTCTAGATGACCTACCTACCAGCAAAGAACTAGATAGAGTTTAAACAGAGTGGATAACTTCACCAGCACCATGACCATGACCATGCGAAAAGCGGAAGCTTGCCTGTTTAGTTGATTCAGTAATTGACCGGTTCATCCATCCATTAGTAGTTGGGATGACACGGAAGATAGCTTGAACTGAAAGGAAAATGATCAATCAATCCCATCCATGGGCCTGTTGAGAAAGACTCGACCCGAACTGCTGAAAAAGTCTAATGCAGTATCGGTTGGATAATTGAAACCTCATGAGAGGCCCGAAGGATTGGACTAGATAAAACGCTCTAGTAGTAGTAGATTAGTACTCCATGGTAGTAAGGCAGTGCACGTTGCCGCCGACCTCCTACTAATCCAAGTAACAGGTTGAATGAATGAATAATGGTTGAATGGATGAGAGATGATGTGATCGCCTTCCCCGTTCGGAATATTGAATAATGGGAATTCCTTTCTTAGTTCTTTTCCTTTTTTTATTTCCCCCCGGGAAAGGATGCAGCAGGATGACCTTTACATTAAGTAATGGGAATCTCATTTCCAACTTAACTTTTAGTGTGCAAAGTTGTTGGTTTGAGCTGCACGCGAGCCTAATCTGGATGGGGATTTACATTGATTGATTATAGAAACTAGACTAGTACGAGTACTGACTGACGTTCGGTCGGGCTGATTTCTCCCCGGAGATAACATTAAATCTCGGGTTTGGTGCTTTTTCTTCATATTTTTCCTTACATCATATCTTAATGGGCCTACTGGAAAGGCACCTGCAACACCCACCATGTTATAGGGAATCAAAGTAATTAATTAGAATTATTCCATAATTCGTATCAGGTACTTTCTGATGTCACAACCAATATTAATGGAACACAAAAAAAAGCATTCCATCCACCGGCGCTGTGTACTCCGTACCTGAGTCACGAAACCGTCGCGCGGCCGGGAAACCTTAGTCAACGGATACTACGGAGTAGTCTAACTAATTGAGTAGTATACAGGACAAATGGACAAATGTACTACTGCAGCTCAGTCATAACCATTAGATAATGAACAATGACGGTCAGCAGAGATGCCCAAGGGAAGGTCACTTTCCCACCAATCAGTAACCCGGGGATTTTCCCGCCGACCTGCATCATTGATTACTTATTTCATTTCTATAGTAAGTACGGAGTAAGTCGTCAAAAAAGCCCACATGGACTGGACTCATGGGGGGTGGGTTGGACTTTACATGCTTTGCTGGGAAAGCTGTGGGGAAAAGCCGTCCAGCTGCAGGGCCGATCCCCGTTGCCGGTATCGCGCTATGCCGATTTCAAGTCTATTGCAGGGGTTGTGATTGGTGGATGAAGAGCGTTATCGGGATGATGTGATTGGGAGCTGTCTCTGAGTAATCCCTGCTTGGTGAGAGGGTTTGAGCATTTCCCCGGCATGATAGGTCGGGAGAAACGGGCACCAGATCATTTATTCACTAGTATTAAATGACTATGTTTAAATAGGGAAACTGTATGTATGTATGCATAATATGTGCCAACAATGAGACCATATGGCATAAGCAGCAAGTCACTATATATATAACTCTTCACCCCTAGAGGATTAATTTGCGATCAGTTTGACTACTTCCTCGACGGTAGAATCTCCGGCAATTCTCTCAACCCCAAACTTTCCCGGACGAGAAGTTGCAATTCTCAGTACGTAATACCAAGGCCACCTCGGCAGCCAACCGATCGGGGATCCAATCAGGCGGACGAGGCTTATCTGGACGAGGAGGTGCAAGGGCGCAGGAACTTGAGGCGAAAAGTCGCCGGGTGGCCATCCAGCATGCCTGGCCACCTTTCTGTTACGTGTGGAAAACACCCGCCAGTGTTGATCGATCGCTTCATCCGGAGATTCTCTTATTGATCCTGATGACTGTTTTCCCAATTTCCTGTCTGGTTTTACCTCATGCCAATTCCATTACTAGTTATAATCAACTGAATGGACACTGGATGAGATGAAGACCGAGACAGAAAGAGAGGGAGAGTAAGGGAAAAAAGAGAACTAAAGGGAACTGAACCAACTTTTGTGTCATTGTTCTATGACTTTTTATCTATTACTATATATGTTCCTGACTACCTCTTCCCTTCTTATACACAACACCTTTTATCTACTACTACTATCTATTATTATTACTACTACTACTACTACTACTACTACTACTACTACTTCAGTATCACTATCTAATAGGAACTGAAGAAAAGAATATTACTACTACACGGCACTACACTACTACCAACTACCAACCCTACTATTACTATTATCCAGCCAGTGCAGATCCATGGCCCTGATATGATCAGTGCTTACAAGCAATCAGATCCTTCCCTGCTCTCCGCCGTCATCCTATTCCTGTGACAATAATTTTTTATTATCATTCTATTCTTATTACCTACAGCTTTTTATCAGTTCCTTTCATTTCTGGAGTATATCTCCATTTCCCCGAATTTGGGCGGCTCCGGTTCCGCTGCTCTTGTCCACCGCAAGCTTGTACTCCCCGACTTTCTCGTCCCCCCATTCGATCAATCCCCCCCGTCTCAACCCTCCCTTACTTACTACTACTGCCTTCCCTATCTACCTGACTACTTTACTTCTTACTCTATTTATCAATTCATTCCAATCATTTCAATCAATCAGCATCCGTCGGTCTGCTTACGCCTACTCCGACTGATAAGCTTCTCCCCTGCGGTTCGTACGTGGCTGGCAGGCAACCCGTCTTCTCACTCCGTACTTGCACTGTTCATTGGTCGGTGCGTTACGATAGATAGACGGGATCACCGCGCGACACTCAAACCACCCCGTCGTCAAGACTGGCCTGCAGTCAAACCCCAGATATTTCCAATCCCAATTTGGTGAGGGGTCCTGGCTTACGCCCTGGCTACTGCTACTACTCCTCTAGCCTTCCTAGCCTCTTTTTCTCTCTTGTCTCCTGCCCTCCGTGCTTCCCATTGCGGAGCTCGTACGGCGGAGTCTCCGACGGCCCCGGTTCATTTACGTGACAAGAATCTCCATTGATTGTTGTCACTATCGCCCATCTCTGATTAAATTATTGTTTCTGTGACAATTTGTGAGATTTTGGGCCTGCGAGTCTCGCCGCCTATCTACGCATCTCCTGCTTGTCTCCCCGGTTTGCTCCTGCAGTGGCCACTCTTGAGTTGGCGTTGCTTATCGCTCCATCCGGTTTATCTTTCGACCTGTCCATTCAACCCCCTCTGAATGGCTGCCGTTATCACTCTCCAGTCGTCCTCGACGACGGGGCCAACTGCCCCCTCTGCAGCTGCCTTTCAACAGTCGCCTGCTTCTGACCACCACCACCACCAACTCCTTCGACCCCGGGTCCAGCAGCAGCAATCCCAACCCCAGCCATCACACGCCCCCCAACCCGGTTCCATATCCACGCCACAGTCGCCGGCTTCATCCATTGGCACCCTCCCCCGTGTGACTGCAGCAGGCCGGGATGCGCCCAGTTGCGACGCCTGTGTGCGCAGAAAGAGCCGGTGTGCTATCAACGAAATGATCAATAAATGCTATTCGTGCGACTTCCACCGCCAGGACTGCACCTTCACCTTGTCCGTGACGAGTCGCCCCGGCACGGCGGATGTCACGTCGAAAAAACGTAAATTGGACGACGCCGATGCCGAAGAAGTGGAATCTCCTAAGAGGTATGATTTCACCGGGGCGTCCTCAAGGCCGATCTCGGACGTCCCTGCCCTGAATCTCAATTCGGAACGCTAATTTGGGTACCCGCTGCCAGGCAATCTACTACTCTTCCCCCAGCCTCCAACAAACCAGACAGCTCTTCCCGCCCTACTTTGAACAACCACCACATCCTCACGCCGGCCTTTTGGTTCCAATCCACTCAGCATATCGGCCTCACCACTGAACTCGAGCCCGCCCTCCTCGAGTTCTTACCCTTGGACCAGAACAACGAAGGGTGTGTGGCCTCGTCTCGCGTGCGCAAGTTCGGTGACGACGGCACCTTCATGAGGGTGGTCAACACCCGTTCTCACGCGGACTCCCCGCAAACCGCTACGCTCGATGCCATTGAAAGCCTGGTCGCCCCTTATGGCTCCACCTTGGTGGAGAAGTTCTTCGAGCATGTCCATCCTAGCTTTCCCATCCTCATGGAGGATAGCTTCCGTCAGTCCTACCGGGCACGGACCGGGCTGACGCCGTTGCTATTGTCCGCCGTCTATGTGTTGGCGTTGAAGTTCGTTGATGTCGGCTCGGCCTCGCAGTCCGTCCGACGGCCGGATGCCGGCCGGCTGGAGAGCACGGCCCTCAAGCTGCTGACCGAGTCCCTGCCCTATGCGTCTATGTCGACTGTGCAAGCCGGCCTGCTGCTCATGCAGCGGTCCAACCTCGCCACAGCGGCCTTGAATGCACAATTGGTGACCGCCGGGTTCGAGCTGGGCCTGCACCAGGACTGCTCTAATTGGCGGATGGAAACGTGGGAGAAGGGTCTCCGGAAACGCTTGGCATGGGCACTATATATGCAGGACAAATGGTCCGCTTTGGTGCATGGCCGTCCATCTCACATTGTGTCTTCCAATTGGATGGTTCAGGACCTGGTGGAACAGGATTTCACCGATGCCTTCTCGGGTGCATCCGCCCACGATGATGCGCCCGTCGGCCATGGTCCGTTGTCCTTCTGCCACATGGTGGCCTTGACGACAATATTGTCCGATATTCTGGATCGTTTCTATACTCTTCAAGCGATTGAGGAATTCAGGACGGCCGGGAACAACCGTACCCGCATGATCCTGGAGCGCGCCAAGCCGGCTCAGATCCGGCTGAAGGAGTGGTTTGGTCGCCTACCCACCCAGCTGAAGATGGACTCGGGCGGTGATATCTTCGAGACGGTCAATGAGGACAATTCCCGCAACGGTGCTTTGCACCTAGCCTATTTCGCCACGGAAATCACTCTCCACCGCTGCATTGTGCGGTCCCTCTCCCAGGATACCGCTGACGCCTACCTCTCCCATATCTGCCGCTCTGCCGCCAAGACTCGCCTGATTTCCGCCATGGACTTTGTCAACCGTCTTCGTCCGATGCATTTGAGGTCATTCTGGCCGGCCGCCGCGCGGACGAACTTTGCCCTCATCGGATCCTTTGGTGTTTTGCTTCGAGTCACCGCTCCCACCAAAGAAGAGTCGGAGTTCTACCGTCTCCGACTATGCGAATACCGGTGGACGCTGAGTGTGAGCAAGAAGGACGCCGAGTTCCTTGAATTCGCACTGGAAAGCCTCGACAGCGCGACCAACCTCGATCACTACGTCCCGGAGAAGCCCGGTATCGATGAGCTTATGACCAGCGCCGCTAAGCCTACCATTAATGCTTCCCGCTCGGGCGCGAACGCCCAGCTGGAGGACTCGATGGTCGAGCTGGAACAAACTGGCGAGAGCGGACGCGGGGGCACCTCGTCCGTTATCTCGGGTCTCGCATCTCCTGCAACCTCGATCAGCGATGACAGTGTACAAGACGCCTCGATTCCCCCGCTATAGCCTCTATACCCTCTTTCTCACCCTTCACCAAACATACGGCTGACGCGAAACGCGTCCTTACGCTCACCAACAACCTTTTGATGCCCTTGATGACCACAACTACCGCCTTCGCATCTCTGATTACCGATCTGGCGCATTCTGTGATTATTTATCTGACCTCGATGTTTTCCCGGGGTTTCCATTTCTTGATACCTTGACTGTTATATGTTTGGCTGCACTCGCTTGGAGTTGTGCGTTGTGCTTGATGATGATCGATCACTGTTTTGATTCTTACGAACTAATTCCCCACCCGGCTGGATGACTGGATGAATGACTGCACTTCCGGCATGCATTGTATGTACATATGGGTTTGCTCTTGTTCTTTTATTTCTCTTTATACTCATGATGGATCCGGGACTGGATGGATAGTTATAGACTGGTTTGGCCATGGGATGGATAGATAGCGTGGATTTACTTTATGGACTGTCACGGTCATGGTCATAAAATTGCATTCTTTGATCAATATTGCATGGTTGTAGGTGCTTCGTTCGCATGTAGAAGACACAGATGACATTCGAGATATGTAAGCTAGGATAATAACCAGTAACATATATTAACTACGTACTGCAATCCATCAATTCAGTCCCATATCCTTCTTTTACTACCCAAATACCCATGCTCAAACAACTGTTTCAACTACTAACCAAAACATAGCCCCCGTCAACCAATATACCTAGTATCCATCTACCTACCTACCTACCCAGAAAATAAATCACATACAATCTCTCTATCCCAGATATCAATCTACTTCCAAACATACAACAAATATGACACCACATCCTCCCCCACCCATTTCCCTTACTACACCTCAAACCAATATACATGCATCATACTAAGTAAACCCCTTCATAAATCCCACACAAAATAGGTAGATTAACCCGCAGAAGTTGTAAACAGAATAAAGAAAATAAGAAATAAACAGTTAACTAATGACTAGTCAGGCATGAAACATCTCACGTCGCAGACACACACACACACCCACCACACCAGGTAAATGTAGCTTGAAAGCTCCGCTTTTTTGCCCCTTCATCATCTAGCGGGTGTTATTAACAGTTTCTGGAATAGTCAGATTTGGGGGGGATGTCCGAGTTGTGAGATATTTACTTGTAAGTACTGTACTTTATTTATTTATTTATTTTGTTTGGGTGGTTTATTAAGGATGGGTTGTGGCGCAGGCTACTACTACTACTAGTTGGACTAGCAAAGTATCCCGAGTAAGTTGTTTGTGCAAGTCTAGTTAGTAGTCTAGGTGATGCCTCGATACGGGGATCATCATCATAGTATCATAGTACTACGTTAGTAGTAATTATAGTTAGCGATTTCTGCTGCAGAGATGGTAGATGGTTTGGTTACAGAGACTACTGTTTATTATTAGTTAACTCCAGGGTAGGAGAAGAAGGAAAAAAAAAAAAAAACTTTGTTTGTCTACCACAGCCTATATAGTGTGCACTTACTAGCAAGAAATAGGAAAACTTCATTATCTATCATCAAGACCCCAAGAAAAACGAAAAATCGCTGCCCCCACTCCCAAACGCAAAGTCCTCCAATATCGTAGGATCGACCAAATTAGCCAATATCTCGGCACGAGTATCTGGCTGTGAATCCTGGTTGAACAGCGAGAAGAAGAAGTCGCTGTCTGTGCTGGGTGGGACCATTCCTGTGAGGTTATCCGCCCGGTTGTGCACAGCTGTTGGGTCAGTAGCAGCAGCAGTGGCAGTATCTATACCAAGACTTGTGGGCGGGGGAGCTAGCATTGATGTATGTGCTGCTGCTGACGGTACGAGGGAAGAACGACGGCGTGCGACACATGCGCGCGCGACTTCGAGAACCTCGCGGATCATTTCGGCACAGCGGCGCGCGACGACGATGTTGTTCATGGATTCGAAGATGTCGAGGCTTTTTTCGACGTCGAGGAGGAGGTCTTCGTCGCGGATGCTGGGGAAGCCGGAGAGGACGAGGTGGAGGAGGATCATGGCGCCGTAGAGGGCGTAGGTTGTGTTGTACCACCTGTCGGATTTCCATGAGTTGGGGTTGTTTTGGAAGGGGGGAAAGGGGGGAGGGTACCAGGTTCGAATGTAAATTCTATGTAGGAAGGATTCGTATTGCATCTGGATGCTGGTTCTTGCAGCGTCGAGGCAGGTGTGTAGGTGTTGGAGTAGATTAGAGGACTCGGTGCTGGATGCTGATGCGGCGAGGAATGGTCGGTGTATTAGGATGCGGGTGTTGTAGAATCCTGTACTTACTTAGTGAACTGGTACTTGGTTATGTACAGAGCTGTTGTAACTTACTTAATCTCAAGACTAGCTTCTGTTTAAAGGCCCATTCGGTGTCGTTGAGTGAAGCCGCATCAATATCCAAGACGTGCGGCAGTGTGGCTTTCCATGCGAGCAGTTTGTTGTCAAGACTCATTGCGATCTGCGACATTTCGCTCATAGATCGCTTCGGTGAGTGGTAGAGAAGATGAGATGCTTCGGACATTATTTGGGCCAGAGCTACCATCGCTGGTATCATAGCGACGTGGTCGTCTTCTGCATCGGGGTCGAGTAGATTACCAGGCGTAGCCTATACAAAGATCAGCAGATGTACGCAAGTGTTGTGGCAGGGTATTGCACCCACCTTCAGCGTTGGTAGTGAAACCTGATAATATTGGAGATCTTTCATGCTGTCTAACCGCCCCGAGGAACAGCACATCTCACTACATCAGGTTAGTGGAGTTGCATAGAATATGTAGTTAAGAGTACTGACATTTCGTGAGAGTAGATACACCTTTTTATATTAGCTGCCTGAGTACAGATGAAGGAGCAATGCACTCACCACCAAGTCCTTCTGCCCTCCTTCCGTGTATCAAGGGACACAGACGACATGCCCGATGCCAGCCCAATAGCGACTGCAGTCCTTACTGCCATGCCGCTGTACATGAAGCAGCTATGCGGTCGCAGCGCATTTTGACAGAAGACACTCTAGTCACGAATCAGCAACAGATGGTATAATTTCAGGATGAGTACTACCCACCAGCAGCAAAAGAGCTTGTGCACTCTCTAGGCTACAGCTCTCAAACAAATCACCTAGCGCTTGTTTCGCCTTTCCAAAGTAGTAGTCTGCAAAGTCTAATGACGAAGGCTTGCTCGTAGCACCGGGCTTGCCCAGATAAGGAAGGTAATTGCAATAGTGATCAAGCAGAGCTGTCTCGTGCGGGCTAGCGTTTATGGCACCCAGAGCAACCACGGAGAAATAGAGTCCTGAGAACTTTGATATTCCGCGTAAGAATCCTGGCCGCCTGGGCAGGACAAAAGCTTCATTCTCACAACGCCGCATAAAGTTCGTCTTGCACAGCATAGGATGAATATAATGCTTGTTGCAAAAGTAGCTGCTGATGAACATTTTCTCGATTTCCAGTTGTGCCTCATCTGAAAGCCTGTCAATAAGAAATGTCAATTCATACCGGTGATCTGCCTTAAAGTCAGGTTGCTGTCACGGAAGTAGATCTAAAGGCCTAACTTGCCCACATAGCTTGGAGCATTAGCTCTGGTGCCTTCGGCATTCTCTTTCCTCCCCTGTCTATCATCCTCGGCGCCACCGGTCATTTGTGGCGGGGAGTGACTAGGGTATTTCGGATTATACAGCAGGTTCACTATCGAAAGCTGTGCCTTGTTCGTCTGTGAACTTTCCGACTGCTTGTCTGCTGGAGAGTTGGGGGTCAAATGGTCTGCGGCTGCCTTGTCTGATAATGAATTGAGTACCGCATTAGTTCCACCGTTCGTCGGGAACGAAGGCTCGTTGTCGGGAATGGTTAAAGGCTTGGTCTCTGCATGATTACGGGCCCGAGCATATAGATTTCCCAAGAAAGCGAGATTCGACGAATTGCCATAGAACTCCGTGCCATTGGTGTGGAGATTGACCCCACTCAAACCATCTCTGGATGCCGAGTCACATAGCTCAGGGGTGGCAGCTATAAAATATTCAGATTTATGAAACACTTGCAGTACCGAATAGTCTTACCAACTATGCTATCATCATCACGTTTAGGGGTAAAAACAGTAGGTGAGCTGGCATTGATATTGCCAACGCTTCGCGCAACTCGTGGGGTATAATGGTCCGGAGAGTCACTCTGGTGAAAGCCACTTTGGTTGCCCTGGCTCACATCTGGCCATGGTGATGGGCGGGTCTTCGATCTGCCTGTAGGTTAGATTCCGATGGACGGACAAGCGATAACGAATAAGAGATCTGAGCAACACAGCGCAATGACATACTTTTGAGCTTCTCGGATTTGCGCCTGCCTCTTTGCTGCTGATGAAGCCTCATTGGGGCCAGCAGCGCGATAGAAGCAGTCCAGTGAATGGTCTAAGAATGAACTGTCAGTATGCGATTCGCCTAGAGGCAAGGCAGTTTGGCTGGAGACTGAGAGCCCGGCAAGGCCGGGATTGCATACAAGCACAATAGGAACACGGTTGGGCTTGGTCGCACTGCCATTATAACGTCAGTGGAGAGCCATTTAGCAACATTGAGAATTGGCTGGGCAATCTGCAGTAAATGCAGACGCGACGAAGCCAAAGGTGGACGACGCACCTTGGTCTTGCGCACCCGACAAGTCTCGCAGGCACGTGAAGCACGCGGCGGGCGCCGACGAGAAGCCCGGAGTTTCGCCGTCACTGGCTGAGAGTCGCTGCTGCCGCCGTCCATGCCTTTCTCAACAAGTAAATCGTATGATTATCGTGGTGTTCATGCCGCTTGCTGTTGTTGTTGTTGTTGTTGGTCAGTTCCTCCAGCTGATTAGCTTGCTCCACACTAACTTGGGTCGGCAACGCTAAGATTGGCCTTTAAACCAAAAGCCCGGCTGCGATCGCCACCAACCGATGATGCCATTCCACAAGTGAACCAGGAACAACCGCGCGTCAGAGCCATCCGGGGTTTCGCGGGGTCTGGGGTCATTCCAAGACAATGCTCATCTCTCGGCTTTGCAGCCTGGGATGATCCACGCCTACGGATATACTGATGATGAGGCAGGACTACGCATTCTGGTCAGTGCTTAATGCTCCTGCTGCTAGCCCGGATATATGATTATCAACTTGCCTACCATCAGTGGCCAACTACGACGGTCCCAGTAGAGGCTATGATAGCATGCAGATGCGTAGCTGCGTTCAAACACTCTGCTTAATCTGTAGCCCTGCTCGCGGGCCTGCAGTTCCAGTTGAAACAGGCTTAGATGCCCCGATATAGTTTGATCACATTGACAGGACTCTTAGTCGTCATGAGAACTTGCTGTTGCAAGTTGACTGCGTACACTGAATGTATTCGCATCGTTGATTTGCACAACCACTGCGTCTTCAGTCCCAACTCATATGCATAGTAGCTCTACTCTAAAAGCCTATGCGCCTTGCAAATCATTCACCGGCTCGGCTCTAGAAAATATAGTTCCCTCCTTAGAAGTCAAGCCGTGCTGCGAGCACGACGGAATACGGCATTATTCGCTAGTAACAACCAAGACTGTGTTTACCTTTCGCATCCTTCTTATCCGAACATTGCACAAAGCAAGGGAGTGTGCGGAATAAGATTTCCAGAACTCCAGGCATACCAAATAATCGGCAACCTAAAGACGTGGTTGCCACGAGCTCCGCCAATGTATGTTCGTCCGACGGAAGACCCGCCACACCCATATATTCGCTCCGACGGATCTCTCTACACCTAACTCCCAGCTGCGATTATCGGCCCGGACGGCAAAAATGACGTTCAATACACAATAATCTCAATTGCCCCGCGTTATGAAGTGCGGGGGAAGCATTTGTGGGATTAATTCGGTGTCTAAAATGGCCATAACCGAGAACCATTGGGGGCGGGCGAAGTATAAGAGACGGACTACCACGTCTGTTTGAACCGCTCAAGCAACGGTCTTCCCAACCTATCTCATATCTTTCATCATCAGAATTCACAATGGCTGAGCAACAAACGAACGGAGCTACTCCCAAGGTCACTGGCCTCAGCGAGCGCACCCGCGCCAAATGGGCGTCCGCATCGACGCCAGAGGAGATCGCGGCCAACTTGCCCCCAATGCTCGATTTGACCATTGAAAACATCACCGAGAATGTCATGAAGATCAACTCCATGTGTGGCAATCCTCGCATGCGGTACCTCATCCTGAAGTTGATCCAGGCCGCCCACGACTACATCCGGGATGTCGGTCTTCAATTCGACGAATGGGAGCAAGCGTGGCAGTTCCTGACCAGAGTACGTATTACACCTTTTCACCAACTAAACAACCGTTAACACAGCTGCCATAGGTCGGCCAAATCTCCACCGACGTCCGTCACGAATTTGTCCTCCTCTCGGACATCCTGGGTATCTCCGCTCTCGTCGACGCCCTCTCCTACCCCACCGTGCCTGGCGCAACCGAGTCCTCCGTGCTCGGCCCCTTCCACGACGAAGAGGCCCACTCATTCGAATACGGAGAGTCCATCACTGCAGAGGGCACACCCGGGGAGCCCACAATCGTGCGGGGCTGGATCAAAGACACCGAAGGCAACGCCGTGCCCAAGGCCTTGATCGACGTCTGGGAAACCGACGGCAACGGCGTATACGACCTGGAGTACGACGGATCAGAGGACCCCAACTGCCGCGGAAAGATCTTCTCCGACGAGAGGGGCCACTACCTCTTCTCCTGTGTCAAGCCCGTCGCATACCCCATCTCTAATGATGGTCCCGTCGGAGAGCTCCTGCGGAAGCTGAAGCGTCATTGGTTCCGTCCTGCTCATATGGTGAGCCATCTTCCAATCTCCCCTTCATACCCACAATAGACATTAGCCAACGAAAAATGGAATAGCACTTCATGGTCGCCCACCCCGAATACACCAAGCTCATCACGGCCCTGTACTCCCGCGACAGCAACTTCGTGGAGAGCGATACCGTGTTCGGCGTCAAGAAGAGTCTGATTGTGGATTACAACTGGTGCGAGGATCTGGAGCTGGCTAAGCAGCACAATGTGGAGCCTATGGTTAAGACGATTGATGGACGCGAGTCGAAGGGGTTCTGGCTCTTGGAGCGTGACTTTATCCTTGTGAAGAAGAGTCCTCCTCCGCCTCGTAAGACGGAGGATTTGGATTAGATTGTATGGATTACTGTTTAGGGAGATAAGAATATGTTTGTCTTTAGCATTATATAAAGTATGATAGCGCAATAAATGTTTTGAGTGTCTGATTTGTGATATGGTTTCCTTTTCTTTCGTTGCACGGTGGTTATGGTGGAAAAAATCTAACTAATCTCATGGGTAGTGTCATAACTTGACATTAATCCTCCTCTATGTCTTGCAACTATATCTTTGATCAAGCCAATCTTCAACTACTAGTTACAAATCAATGCCTCATGGTTATGTTGACACTATGTGTCCAATTTGATTTACACATTACAAATACTTCACGATCCAGAGGTCCTCATCCATCCCGAATTGTCGGCACTCGGCACCAAAGACCCTCCCCGGGCCAGAGTGCCATGTTACCCCGTGCCGACTAGGCGAATAAAGGAGCATTATGCTCCAATTACCCTTCCTGGGAACGAATGTGGAGAGGCAGTAGATCCCATATCCGACGGGTTTGTTTTGGGGTTTAGAGCTCGATCCGATTGGTTTGTTTCGGAGGCAAGCTTCCCCGGATTGAGGTTCGCCGCGGAGGTCCATGCCGGTTCGTTTATCACAATCGATACGGAGGCAAGTGGTGTATATGGTCGAGTGATTTTAATGCTTTCGAGTGTAGTATGGACAAAATCACCTTATCTATGGAGCAAAGATCGTTGCAGTGTGTGGTGCCTATATAGATACCACTATCGACTATCTTATCAGCGCGGCTCTCTTCAGTGGCTGGTTATCGGATATTTGTTGCGCTTGCACCAGCAGGATCCGGCCAGAACTACTGTTCCGAGGCACTCCTCATTAGTGCATAGCCGGTCAGCACGCCAAGTTCTAGATTGTCCAAAAAAAAAAAAAAAACAATGTGCAGTTCTCAAATGAAATGCCAGACAAATGGCATCCGATTCCGACGGATAAAAGTCCGAGCCCTGCACGGACGGATACTCACGGCTCTCGGCGATGACGATTGAGCTGCAGTCCGGTGGCTCCTGCTAATGAGCTGATAGCCCGATATGGCGATTGCATGCTTATCGGGGTGGATAGCGAATTGGGTCGTTTAATGCAGGATATATAGTGCTGTACGTAAGGGATCATTATAGGCTGAAGTGTGACTTGTTGAGTAGTTTCCTTGGTATCGCTACTATATATCCCATGAACCCCGCCGGCATCTTGCCGAACTGCTTTATCCATCGTTGGCTCGCTAGTTGTTGTTCATAGTATATCACGAAGTACCTCGTCGTTTATGTATCGTTTGATCTCGCGTTCTTCGTCTCGTCCCCTTCAGAAGCAAATATATACACCCTCACGACGATATAATTTACGACTATATACCAGTACTATGGACTGGAACCAAGATAACCTGCGGGCCGGGTTCTGCCACGCTCTCTCGAATATGTATAAGAGCGAAGTCCCCCTTTACGGGGACCTGGTGGACCTGGTATGGAAGGCGGATGCAGAGGCAATTAATAGAAGTCGAAGATTAGGAGGTGCAGATGCCATTGATCCTGACGAGGTATTGCCCTCCAGAAACCGTGTCGAGAGACATGGTGCCATCCGCTTGGGAACCGCGCAGGAGCTAGCCACGATCAGGCGTATGTTCGCTGTTATGGGCATGTATCCTGTTGGATATTATGATCTGAGTGTCGCTGGTTTTCCGATGCATGCTACCGCATTTCGGCCAAGGACAAGGGAAGCCCTGGCCAGGCATCCGTTCCGAGTGTTCACAACCGTCCTGCGCATGGACTTGCTGACGGAGAGGACACGAGATCTGGCGCAGAGGGCTCTAAAACAGAGAAATATCTTCACCGACCGCTTGGTGGCTTTAATCAACCACGCTGAGGTACAGGGTCACCTCACCCCTGATGAGTGCAAGGAGTTCATCACCGAAGGGCTGGAAACTTTCCGATGGCACTCCAAGGCAACAGTGACGCTTGAAGAATACAAGATCCTCAAGGAGGAGCACCCGTTAATCGCCGACATTGTATCTTTCCCGAGCTGCCACATAAACCACCTTACTCCTCGAACCATTGATATCGACCTTGTTCAAAAGATGATGCAGGACAATGGTATGCCGGCGAAAGAACGAATTGAAGGACCTCCGCGACGCGATTGTCCCATCTTACTACGCCAGACCAGCTTCAAGGCCCTGGAGGAGACGGTATACTTCCGTGATGCTAATGAGGCATATG
Organism: Aspergillus costaricaensis CBS 115574; assembly: GCF_003184835.1. Taxonomy (NCBI): domain Eukaryota; kingdom Fungi; phylum Ascomycota; class Eurotiomycetes; order Eurotiales; family Aspergillaceae; genus Aspergillus; species Aspergillus costaricensis. Next base: position 217,436 of record NW_020291845.1, read on the forward strand.
TCAAGGGATCCCATACAGCAAGATTTGGCGAAGTTGAGCAGCGTGGCTATGCTCTCACGCGGAAAGGCCGGAAGCTGTATGATGACATCCTCGGTCAGGTTAACAGAGAAGCGGCAGAGACAGCAGCTGACCCTGATAAATATGAGGAAATCTTGAGGAAACACTTTGAAGGATTTCCAGATGACCTCCGTGAATTGCAAAAGCAGAATCTAGCGTACTTCTGCTATCGAACAACACCCAAGGGTAAAGAAGGATTTGCATCAGAAGAGGCCAGTCTCAGCCAGCTATTGGAAAATGGCATTCTCGAGTTCGATCCCATCACATACGAGGACTTTCTTCCCCTATCTGCCGGAGGTATCTTCAACTCGAACCTAGGCAACACATCGCAGTCCAAACGGCTGATCATGGAGGCGGATGCCGACCTGGATGGGTTCCAGCAGATGATGGGAACTCCGACGGTCGATGAAATCAGTCTTTATGAACAGATGCAGAAGGACAGCCTTGAAAGCTGCCGGGTGGAGCTAGGATTGAAGAAGCTTCTGGAGTGAAGATCAGCTTTTTATGTTGTGTGTTAAGATATAAGCGTATAATCCTCAAATTTCTGCAAGCTATAAAGGTCAATGGTAGCATCTCTTGTTGACACTATTCGTTGTATATTGTAGGTGCTGTTTTCTAATAAGAATTGATGGTGTTGGAATGCAAGCTCACTCCTTCCCTTCCTGGACTGCCTACTTGCCTTTTCCTGATCTTTCTTCTCTTCCTTAACTTCCCTTCCTTTCATCTCCCATTCGCCTCATTTTAACATGCAGTTGCTGTTCATTCCATTGCTCTGTATCTTTACATTGTTGCTATCACGCTGCTAGCTCTAGTCCACCCTTTGATCATTCCAGTGTCGTCCTGCAAATGATAATTTTTGGGGCCCACCGCTTGTTCTAAAGGCAATCCAGTCCCCTCTTAGCGCAATTTATGATGCAAATACTTGGAGCCTTGCTGGCCCTGGCAGCTCTGGCCATTGCACACGATGGCCCTGATCTCGATCTCTTCGACTACGATCAACGTGGGCCTCTCTTGGGAACTTGGTTCGGTATACCCGGCCAAAATGCAACCTTTGACTATATTGTTATAGGTGGAGGCACTGCCGGGTTGACTATTGCCAGTCGGCTGGTCAGGAGCGGATATCTCAGTGTGGCCGTTGTTGAGGCAGGCGGTTTCTATGAAATCGACAACGGTGACCTCTCTGTAGTCCCAGAATACTCGACCTTCTTTTCCGGACCAGATATAAGCGATTTCCAGCCTTTGGTCGATTGGAATTTCATGACCCAACCCCAGGAGAGCCTAGGCAATCGCACACTTCATTATCCGCGCGGGAAAACGCTAGGAGGCACTTCAGGAAGAAATTACATGTATTATCATCGCCCTACCATAGGCAGTCTGCATAAATGGGCTGAAGAGGTCGGAGACAAGAGCTATGAGTTTCCCAGCATGCTTCCCTACTACAAGAAATCAGTGCATTTCACTCCTCCGGATGAAAAGCTTTTCATCAATTCGACGAACATACAAAACCCAGAAGCTTTCAGCTCAACCGGTGGTCCCCTAGAAGTCTCGTCTGGTAACTTCGTCGACGGCTTTGGAACTTGGTTTCGCAAAGCACTTATTGCTCTGGGTCTCAAGCAGACTGAATTCAATAGCGGCAATCTTTCAGGCTCTGGTTACATGACCCTAACCATCAATCCTATCAATGCTCATCGATCTTCGTCAGAAACCAGCTTCTTGCAATCGACACTCAACAGTGGCCTAGGCCCTGTCGTTTATCATAAGACACTTGCGCAGAAGATTTTGTTTGATAATCATAGAGTCGCAACTGGCGTCCAGGTTGAAACGGCTGGGACCTTTGGCATCCCCCCACTTAACTTCACCCTAAGTGCTCAGAAGGAGGTTATACTGTCGGCAGGAGCCATTCAGTCCCCTCACTTACTTATGGTGTCAGGAATTGGCCCACATGACCAACTTTTCCGGTTCAACATCAGCTGCATCAGTCATCTCCCGGGCGTCGGCCAAAACTTACAAGATCATCCCACAGCCGGAACGACGCACCGAGTGGATGTTCCAACTGTAGCCTCGTTAGCTGACGATGACACTCTAGTGGAGTCGAATGTCAAACAATACATTGTGAATGCCACTGGTCCACTGTCCATCCCTGGGCCAGGGTATTTTGGATGGGAGAAACTACCCAAGCCCTACCGCTGGCGCCTTTCGAATGAATCTATCCAAGCACTCTCGACCCTGCCAGACGACTGGCCAGAAACCGTGTATACCCCCATTGGTTATCCACAGCCAAAAAATGCGAGTGCCGGTCAAATATATGCCACCATTAGCTTCGTCAACGTTGCACCTTTCTCCCGCGGTAACATATCGCTAGCAGGTCCAAACATGACAACTCCGCCCATCATCAACCCTCAATGGCTGGCAAATACTACGGACATGGAGATAATGGTGGGCGCTTTCAACCGGAGTCGCCAGATTTGGGCGAAATTGGCCGACTTAGGCGTCGCTGATCCAGTAGAGTTCTCACCGGGAACCAATGTGACGACATATGACCAAATACTCGACTTCATCCGCAGATCATTGACAACCATCTCACATGGATCTTCAACCTGCAAGATGGGAAGGAAAGAGGACCCAATGGCAGTCGTGGATAGCTCCGCACGGGTGTATGGGGTTCAGAAACTGAGGGTTGTTGATGCGAGCAGTTTTCCGTTCCTACCTCCGGGGGCTCCTCAGTCAACAGTTTATGCTTTTGCAGAGAAGATCGCCGAGGAGATTCTGTACGGGTTGTGATTGGAAACGCATCAAAGGCGACGACTAGAGCAGATGCCGTGGTTGTCTAATATATCATCCTTAGGATACACGCTATATCAATAACAGCCTTTCATTGTTAGTGGGTATAGCTTGCTTGGATTTTCTTCCTATTAGATGGTCAGTAACAACGGCTGCTAAAGGTACACCCGGTTTGCTGGCTTCGAGGACACGGAAATACAAGGAGCAACTAAACATTCGAAACCCAATTATACAATAAAATACAATTGCACTCCTCAATGTGCATAACAGAAAAGTCCTATCTGTACATGGTATACCGCTCTACGCGGTTCCAACCAATGGATATAACACAGCATGAAACCCATACCCATCTAAACATGGGCCTCTAAAAAGGCTCGGCCCACGTCTTGCTCAAATTTTGCGAAATCCTCAAGTCCCTTTCCCTCAAATCCGAAATCTACTCCTTAAGCTCAACATTGGCTGCAGAATCAGCACTCTGCACCACAACCGCACCCTCCTGCAACAACTCCTCCGCCGTCTTAACCTTAACATCCATAACCCGCAGGATAGTATAACGATGCTTGCTCGTCACCTTCTGCACGTGACGGCGTCTCCGCTTCGTCTTCTCCGTGATGCGCAAAGGCTCCGACTCGAAACCCATCACCCGGACCCGGCACTCAAACAACCGCTCATCAAGGTACTTCTCGCCGCCCTTGAGCGAGAACTCACGAGAACCGAGCACCGACGCCCGGTTAAACCGCAGGACATCGCCCGATTTTACCTTGGGCATGAGGAAAGGCAGACGCAGCTGATCACCCTCGGTAAGCAGGTAGGGTCTGTCGTGGAGGTGGGCGGTAATGTAGTGCGGCTTTTGCGAGGTGAGGTAGGGCAGCATGTCGAGGAGGGATTGAGACACTTTCAATGGAGCGTCGAAGGTCGGGGCCACGGGCTGTTTGTTGAGAGGCACATCGGCGCGGGTTTCGGGAATGGTGTTCTGGGGAGTCAGGAAGTGAGGTTGTTCGATGGGGATGGAGGTTTGGGCCCGGGGAGTGGCACTGAGGGGAGCGGAGGGGTGTGATGATGTTGTTGTAGAGTAAGATGTGGTGGTGGCTTGGTGAAGGCAGGCACGGAAGGTGGTGTTGCTGGCGCCGGCGAGGATGGAGGATCGGGCGGCGGTGTGCTCGATGGGCAGGGCAAGTGCCCGTGCCAGTGTGGTTCGAGAGAACATGGTTGTGTGTAGTAGAGACTAGGAGAGGGAAGGAATTGAGGCGATTGTTGACCTTGACCGTGCCGTGCCTGGACTCCGAAGCATCTCGCAGGATGAAATTCCGGACGGAGAGAGATAAAGTGCTCCACGTGACTTATCGGAGTGCCAAGACCCAGTCCCGTTGCCGCCGCATCGAACTTTTTTGTCTTGTCAAGACACTTCGGGCTCCGCCGTTGTTTGATATCAACTTGTTTTTGACTCGCTTTCTCGCGGTTGATTCATCATGGTATGATTGTGATGCTCCTTGAATTGTATAGTATCTGGTTTTGCTAACTGATTGTTCCGTGTGCAGCCTCAGAACGAGTTCGTCTCACTTCCCCCACCCATGCCCCCAAAGCTGGGCCCCGACCCGAGCTGTTTTTCCACCGCCGGGGAATCCTTATATCGAAGCAACGAACAAAGCATACTGATGAGGGAAATAGGTATATCGAACGCTGGCAGAAGCAGCACGGTAAGCGGCTCGATCACGATGAGCGTGTCCGCAAGCGCCAGGCTCGTGAATCGCACAAGCAGTCCAAGGATGCGCAGAACCTGCGCGGCCTGAGGGCCAAGCTGTACCAGCAGCAGCGCCATAAGGAGAAGATCCAGATGCGCAAGCGCATCAAGGAGCAGGAAGAGAAGAACGTCAAGTCTTCCGCTCCCGATGAGCCGTCTAAGACTCCTCTGCCCCAGTATCTGCTTGATCGGTCGCAGGCCACCAACGCCAAGGCCCTGTCCAGCGCCATCAAGGACAAGCGGAATGAGAAGGCTGCTAAGTTCGCTGTGCCTCTTCCTAAGGTCAAGGGTATCAGTGAGGAGGAGATGTTCAAGGTCGTCAACACCGGAAAGAAGACCCACAAGAAGTCCTGGAAGCGCATGATCACCAAGCCTACTTTCGTCGGTAGTGACTTCACCAGACGGCCTGTTAAGTACGAACGGTTCATTCGTCCTATGGGTCTGCGTTACAAGAAGGCCAATGTTACGCAGTATGTTTATCCCCTTTCCTTTTCATTCTGTTTGTTATGGGAGTCGTTCAACTGACGTAATGGCTTTTTTTTTCCCTTTCCAGCCCCGAATTGGGTGTCACCGTCCAGCTTCCCATCCTCTCCGTCAAGAAGAACCCCCAGAACCCTCTGTATACCCAACTGGGTGTCTTGACCAAGGGTACCATCGTTGAGGTGAACGTTTCCGAACTGGGTCTCGTCACCACCAGCGGCAAGGTCGTCTGGGGTAAATGGGCGCAGATCACCAACAACCCTGACATGGACGGCACTGTCAAGTGAGTTTCCTCCTCACATCTTGCCTTATAATAATGATACTAATACTATATCACCACAGCGCTGTTCTCCTCGTCTAAACACCTCTTCTCATTCATCCATGATTATGAATCCCGCTCTATTCCTTCATATCATCATACCATATCCCTCCCTATCTCAAAATATGCCCTAGTTGCGTTGGTTTGTGTTCGTCTTCACATAGACTATATCAGTGGGTGTGGCGTTAGCGGCGCGCAAAGTATCCGTCTTGTTTCCCAATTTTCATATTCATTTGCCGAAAAGGATCCCTATTTGTCTACTTTCTGATGTGACTTGAAATTGCTCGCTGAGGCGAGTGAGCGTACCGATTCAAGTATCCCAATAAATGAAGCTTGATTTGGTCTGAGTGGTAAACATGACCCCATACTAGAAGTAAATAGCAACTACGTAGGATTTATCTCGAGACGACCATCTACAGCAAGTCCGGAATTGCACAAAGTGATATATGTAAATTAGTATATTCCAATTATACTCTTAGACCAAACTCCAAATACCCATGCTGTTTCTGGATCCCACAGCTTCCAATGCAATCAATAAACAACACGTAATCGGTCAATGACTCAATCAATCGATCAATCACCCAGGCTGAAGCGCGACTCAAGACAAAAAAAAAGACAACACCATGTTTCCAGCGGGTGTGTTCCATAAACCAAAATAATTGTGGTAGAAGAAGAGGAAAAGGATGTATAGATCCAAGATGGAACAAGAAGTGAAGAAACAGGTATCTGTCGTACGGAACACAAGAAAAAGGCGAGGATATAACGGTGGTGACTTGGGAACGCCGGGTTCATCGGAGAGGTATGGTATCAGGACGTGGAAGGCACACAGGAACATAGGAAAGATTGGTTGGTTCAGTCGACAGTGTAGGTTGGTGATGGTTAACTTAGCTGCCTTCTTCTAGTGCAGCTTTGATCTTGGCGAAGAATCCAGCGGGCCATGCGGCTAGTTCTTCGTCCTTGGGGATGCCGCGGACGCGGCAGTGGTTGACCACGTTCACGAGGATCCGGTTCAGCATGTCCTGTGTGACTGGGACGGCGCCTTCGAGCTGCGCGTCTGGGTAGAGGAATGGGTCGCGCTGGCCGAGAAGCTCTTCCACGGTTGGACGCAAGGTTTGATCGCGCTGAAGACAGCGCTTCAACGTTCGGACCAGTCCAGGGGGTACCGGGACGCCTCCTACGCCAAATGCCGGGAAGTCGATCTTCACGTGGGGATTGGGGATGGCGAGGATGCGTTCATAGTATTTGGCGATTTTAGCAAACGGAGGCTGGCCGTACACCATCTTGTAGAGAATGCATCCCAGACTCCATACGTCACTCGGTTTTCCGAGCTTCATCATCTTCCCCACACTTGCTGGTAGGCCAAGTGAGGCATTGGAGTCGACCAAGGCTTCCGGTGACATGTAGTTCGGGGTTCCCACTTGCTGTTCACGATGCACGTTCACAGTGTTATCTTGAATGGCGTTCGCGATGCCAAAATCGATTAGCTTCAGTCGGCCCTGAACCAGGAGGAAGTTCGCCGGTTTCAGATCAGAGTGGACAATGTTGTGATCGTGGACAGCTTGAACACACTCAAGCATCTCCTTCCAGTAGTATCGGGTAAAGTTGATGTCGAATCTGGCGTCCTCCGCGTTCAAACGGTAGGTAAGGATCTTCTCTAGATCTGACTCTCCAATTTCCATCAAAACACTCAAAGTATGCTTGTCTGAATTCAACTCCCAATCGAATAAACGAACAACACGATCAAGATTCTCCAACTTCTTGAGCAAGTCAATCTCACCCTTGTATCCAGCCAAGGTAGTCGGATCGACATCCTCCAGATTCACTCTCTTCAAAGCAAAAATCTTATAGTTCTCAGCCATGACGCGGTAGACTCTCGAACTTCCACCACGACCGATGCAGTCCAGCCGGGTGAAGGGCTTGTGGTTGACTGAAACTTGACTGCGCTTTTTCCGTGATTGTGATGCCGTGGCAGCTCCTCCTGTCGCGGTAGCGGTCTCAAGAACGGACATCTTAGGAGGAGGAGGGGCCGGTCTGTGAGGTGTGTTATTACTTCTTGTTGCAAGGATCTTTCTAGGGGAGTTCCCGTTCCCTGCAGGTGTCTCCCCATGCTCTTTCTTCTCGTCACCATACACCACAGCAAGCTTCTCAGGCTTGTCCAGCAAGTTGAAACCCTGAGGCTTGGCGCGCTTGAATGTCGGTGGAGGCTCATTCTCCTGGTCTCTAGACGAAGGCAATGTCGGCGGAAGAGGGACTTTGAACACAGGCTGTTCTTGCGAGCTTGAGGGTTTGGAGGACATCTCCGAAGAAGACCCGGGTGTCGATTTCGAGTGCGATCCATAGGATTTCGGTGAGGATGATCTAGAAAAGGGTCCATCTGCACGATCATAGGATCGGTGCTCATCGGTTCTGAGTGGTGGGCTTGGATCGGCCCATGATACCTTGGGTGACGAAGATTTCGCTGTGTTCTTATAGTGGTAGTCGGCGTTATCGATGTTCGCGTCGAGTTCTCGGTCTTCATTGTTCTCTTCACTCTGTCGTCGTAATACACCGCGTCTTGCGGGGCCGTTCAGGAACGTTCCAGTGAGACGTCCAACTCGCTTGACGCGCAATGAGCTCGCCATGCCGATATCCTCCGGGTTTCGTGTTCGTAATACCGATGAAGGACCGGTGCGAGGAGCATAGTCATCCTCATACCTATACTTTCTTTCATCTTCTGAACGTTCCGCACTTCCGTGGTCGTCGACATAGCTCCTTTCAGCGGAGCGTCTCTGAGAGGGGGATACGGAAGGGGGTGAGCGTGTGTGGCTACGCGATGCATTGATTCGCACGCTGCGGGGCCTAGGAGCGGGCGTAATGAAATCATTCGAATTGGTTCTTGCATCCTGGTCGGCACTTTCGCTGTTGGAGAGGAGTGATCCCTCCCTTCTCGATCTGCCGCCACTGCCGCTTAATGATGGTGCAAGGCGAACCACGCGAGGCGCAGGACTTCCGGTCGAGTGGTCTTGAGGAGGCGTCGCTCGAGATCGTCTTTCCTGGCTGGAGGCAGCAGAGGATCCCATGCGCTCGCCGCGAAGGCGCGGGGACACATCGAGTCCATCTTCGTCAAGCAGGGCCTTGACGGAAGCGCTGAATTTCGGTTCGGGAACTTCGTCGTCAGAACTGTCTCCCGGCGAGTATTGTCTAGCTACGGAGGAATTGGTTCGAAAGGTGGATGAGTTTTGGAACTCTGGGGAGGTCCGCCTGGACCCGGAGCGGGAGAGCGCGGCGCGGGACATCTCACGGGTACGAGGATTGTCGAAGTAAACCGGTAGGTGTGCTGTCGATGGTGAAGGGGGGCGAGGGCTTCATGCAAGAGCTCGGAGAGACCGCATTGACGTGTCAGCCCGGAGAACCAGCCCAGTTGGCCCCAATGGTACCTGCTGCAAAGGATTAGTAGTCGACGTTTGGCGTGTTGTGGTTAATCCGTAGTAAATCGAAACATCCAACTTCGAATTGCCGGTGGCTGGGCGCTGGTCACGTGACTGGGGTTGTTGTTCTGGTTGCCCCGGGCAATCAACTTCCCTCCATCAACAATGATCATTAGACTCCCCACTCGATGATGTCGAGGTAACTATCTACGTGGTACTTGGTCCAAAGTAGTACAAATCCCTCCTTGCTTGCACTGACAATGTTCCACATCTCTTGGGAAATTATTTTGCTTGTATCCTGGCTGACTCTGCATCTCACTGCAGGCAACCGTGCTCTCGCTTCGACGCGACGTTGACCCCCGGGGATTTTTAGCGCAAATCAGCTACTACGGTTAATGCTTCTGCTCCAATGGTAGCCCTTTATCTCCGTGCACTGATGTGCCATGGTACTTTCTGATTACTAGTAGTTGGCGTAAGCATTGGCTTTTATTAATTATTAATTAATTATTCAATCTTATTCTCTTTTATTTTACTACTATCTGGTACTATAGTTGTCTACTATTGTTGCAGTGATGCTCGGATAGAGCACAGATATATATATATATGATGTAGTATATATCCGAATGGAACATCACCTGTCAACTCACCATTCGGGAAATATAGCAATATTATCATCATAGAAAAAAGTGAACTACCGCTAACCATCTGAAATGTATACTAATCAGTTATCAGTACTTAGTACTACTACTAATAGTTTTAACTAGCGATACTAAGCACACCACACCAATACAATTGAAGCCAATTACCGATATCGTGGCAGTAGTACACATCTGGCAGCAGTACTACTAGCAGTAGTGTACAATAATAAAACGGCAACGCGACTGTAAACGAAATACAACACACAGACTAATTAGGATCGATGGCTATACAGTAAATATACTTAACCCCCAGTGAGTTCCTTAAACGGAAATGACGAGATAGGATGGAATAGCATGACCTGGTACAACACATGGAATGGGCTTGATTTTATGGCTGATATTCATATCTACCGTGAAGAGTGTACAGCAGACAACGAACGAATTGACTACAGAGAGGCCCCAGTACTTTTTGCTGGTAATTGCCTCCCACCTTTTGAACAGTGGACTACTCCAGCTATCACACTTCACATGAACTAGGATTTCTACTAGCTAGCTGTCTCATTCGTAAGCACTGTGTGTTGAGGGCTTGATGTAGGTTTGCTGAAATGGGGAGTTTTTTTGAACAGGGAAAACCTTTCTAGTCCCCAGTTCCATACTCCGAGGGGAATTATGAGCAGCAAATTGGTACGTCGAAGGCATGAATCAATTGCCATTAAAAGTGACAATTGTTAGTGCTAGTATCTGCTACTTCGACTTCTTGATGACACCCATCTCCTAATCAGTACACTGATAAGCCTGAAAACTGATAATGCGGAAAGTTGCTCAATGATAGGGTCTCACCCCCCAGTTCAGTCTTTGAGCCACAAATAGTTTGTATCTGTATCATGAGGGATTTTCTGCCGAAATGAGGAACCTACCAGCGCAATAGTGTTTGGAAGGGCATGCTAAACTGTAAGCCATGACTCGTAAGTTCAGTGGCGTAATCCCAGTCTCAGATATTACAGATTGATGAACTGGCGGAGAATAGGAGGAGTTCTATGATATGGATCAACTCTGGCAAAAATAGAACGTGGAATAAGCTCGCTGGGGCAAAGATCCCAGTTACAGGGAACTAGTCCAACCTTGAAACATGGAGCATGAACGATATTCCCGACTGTCAAAAGGGCTTTTGGCCTCAGGTTTGACGTGACCTGCCACAAGCACCTGACATCACCTGATGGTCTGCAGCTTCCTAAAGAGGCATGCGCGGCCGAGTATGTCTCCTGTCAGTATTATCGTCATCGTCATCGTCGTCGTCGTCGTTTTCCATTACTTCCTTGTCGTCGTACTTACTCCCTAGGGAGACCGAGGGTTTCAGGAGAAGAGTTCTTCCATGGATGTGGCCGAAGTTCGCCCCTTCCCCCCTGCAGTGACTGATCGGATTGCCTCCGTTTCCTTCCCCTCAGAGTGACTTGGCAGCTGCTCCCCGGTCAATGCTCCGGTGGCAGCATAATCCAATTGCTATTCGCCCATTTTTAGGTGCAGGGTGTACCTGGCTATTTGCGGCGGTCAATCAATATTAATCAAATCAGGTAATCTTCCGAGTTTAGTCGACTCAAAACCCGGTCAACTTTAACTGGAAGTCCTAACTGGGTCAGTTTTTAGAGTTTCCACAGGAACGAACAAAGATCGAACCCATCTGCAAGTGATGAAACCACGAAGCCATCATGCAGATGCCACTGTTCCAGAGTCAAACAAACCTGTGCCCACAACTACCCTACCCACTGTCCATTGCCTTGATTTCATCGTCTAGAGGAGAAGTCGTCGGCCCAGGACTGGCCTTACTACTAGTGTTCGGTTAAAGCGGGCAGCCGGCAGCTCAGGCCATTGAGAATTTGGGGAGAAAGAGGGGGGTGGAGCCTCAGGAACCAAAGGTACGAGGCCTTCGGGTCAGGAACGCCTGTTCGGGCAACGATTGCCCTCCGAAGACCTTCTTGCCATTACCTTTGCCAGTGTCGATTAGCCAGGGCTTAATATTGGTATTGGAGAGCAGTCTAGACTGCTGCACGATAAAGTCAACCGACATCTTAGGGCGGACTGTGTTGTGCAGCTTGTTGTTTGCTTGGATGTTCCCTTGGCTTCTCTACCTCTCAGGCCGAGGGCGCTTTACCGCAAGTATCCTTGCCTGCCGCGCTAAGGCAGTACCTACTGCATCCGCAGCTTCCTGTCCCTGACTAAAAAGCGATGCTAATGCACTAATTTAGCGTGCAAAGGCTGCATCCACCAGGCCACATTCGGTTGTGCACAGCACAGAATGGAGGTGCTCCTGTTCCTCTGCTTATTGTTGTCCCCTGCACACTTCAGTCCACGAGTAGTCTCCCGGAACTCTTTTAGGTTAGTGAACCCCAGCTGGCTTGTTTGAAGTGAGAGTTTTTCTGCCTCCTTGGGGGAAATTAATTTTCTATATTTGGAGTGGGTAGAGCATGATACTGTCCAGCACTCTCATGAATTTTTCAATCAATGTTTTGATTATACTACCAGTCCCTCAAGACTGTAGTGCGCAGATAAGATCTGTGCTCCTCTCAATTATTGATTGCACTATCTACTTCGTACTGTGGAATGGATTTCTTGTCCGGGGGAGAGTGGGCGGCCCCCCTCTCTCTATTAGTATTCAGAGTTCACTTGTCTCTCGCATTTGTCATTGCTTTTTCCTTTGTCTTTGAAGCCTAACGTTCCGGAACTGGATTTATGCACCGCCCCGGAAATTAGTTGATCAGTCAACAACGCACATATGTCACAAAAATCTTAACGCCTTTTTTTTGTTGCTTTTCCTAGTTTTTCTTCCTTTGCCTTCCCCTCCTCAGCCCACCATACCTGTCTTTTCTCCCTCCTAACCACACCTGGATAGCGTCGGTTAGGCTCCGTACTCCGTATTTGACTATTTTTTCTCTTAGTTGTTTTATCACATTTTGAAAGGGGATCTAAGCAACTCTAAAGTTTCATCTTGACTTCATCCGTGGAAGAAGGGTGGAACCGGGCTCACAATTCAGGGACAAAACACCGGCCGTGTTGATCGCCCATGGGTCGGCCTCGACGGCTGGCCGGCACACTGGGATTATCCTCTTGTTTACCTGATGAGGGTCTGCGCAGTCTGACTGTCATTGGCCCGCCATCCGATCACCACAGCCAACATCCCCCCCTCAACTCGCTCTTCTGGTTGGCATTCCGTCGCTGACCACCCCACGGGTGACCCGACGATGATGTAGATGATAATGATGTTGCTCGTACCGTGCTGCCGATGCCCATTGTACTGTACCTTCCCGCAGCAGTGTTGCCCACCCACACGCTCACACCGAGGCATCAATGGGTTTTTACTTGCTTTTTCTCCCGTCGTGGATGCTAGCATTAGTGTGTTCAAGTCGGAAGCATGGTTGATTGATACTAGTGTACTTGCTCACTTACTCCCTGACAACGGAGCCTCTCACCAGTGCTGAATTGAGAGCCCCAATTGGTGGCGGGCCTGGTCAGTGGCTCACAGCCTAGGCTCTTCCCCCTGCTTACAGCGCCTTTGCTTGACAAAATATTACTACTATGGACGGAAAAGGCCAGAGGTGACCCGCAAAAAGCTCGGAACTAATACCTTCTCAGTCCAGGATACCCCGTTCCCCGAAATAGTATTCTCGTTCTGCTTAGTTTGTTTCGGATGAGCCCACCTACAACGGTAGTCCGCTCTGGTTTGCTTCCTAGTTTCCACTGGCACCCGGCGCATCCACTTGGCTAGCTTGGCCTCGAAGATCCGGGTCCCTCGATCACAGAGGACCCAACATGCTTTCAGCCGGGTGTGCAGCTCCATTCGTGGGTTCCAGACTTGGGGGAGGGCTCCATTGCCCGATCCCGCTGGCACGGGAGGAAATCCCTCTCAGGGGTATATATACCTCCAGGATGATCACCTCGTTCCATGAACATCAAGCCCTTCGTCAGTCACTTTGTTTTGTCTTGTGTTTTTGGGTTCTGTCTTTCCTTACCCGACCCTCATTTTCACCAGTCTGTCGTTAACCAATTAGGCTGCCTCGAGCCAGCCGTTCTTCCATTTTCATACTCTTTTGAATTCTTTTGACAGGTTCATTTCAGACACTCGCTGACGTCTTACCCACTCTTTATTATACATTCTTTGCCCTATCGGCACAATGCGTTCCGACAAGCTTCTCGTGCTCGCCGGTCTGGCGAGCTATGCTCTCGCTCTCCCCACGAAGGACTTGGACCCCCGTACCTTCGGCCTCGTCGCCGAGATTCTCACTGACCTTGGTGAGGACCTGACCGGTTTCATCGAGGCCCTCCTTGGCGGCGGTGTCAAGAGCTCCGCAAGCCTCCTCACTGGTATCAGCGCTCAGGCAGCTGCTGTCCTTGAAGGTGGTGCTCTGGGTTGCACTGCCGGCAAGATCGATGCCTCCGCTCGTGCGGAGCTGGCTGCGTGGATCCGTGCTCATGCCAGCTTCGATGCCTCCCTCAAGTCGTCTCTGCTGGCCTGGTGTGAGGGTGAGGACTCTGCCACCTTGTCAGTCGATGTCCGTGCTGGTCTCGCTCTGTTCATCCCCACCTGCGCCGAGGTCGCTGCCAAGGGCGACATTTACGTGACTGTCGACGGTATCTTCTCTGTTTCCGACCTCGAGGCCGCTGTTGTCCTCAGCTCTTCTTTCCAATCTACTCTGTCTACTTTCATCTCCGGATCCGTTGGTGTTGAATTGGATGCCGACATCAAGGCTGGTCTTTCCCTCTGTGCTGGTGGTGGTGTCGTCGCCGACCTTGCTTCGGATGTCGAGGCCGCCCTGAAGGTCTGGCTTAACGGCTCCGGGTGCTCCCTGAGCGCCTCCCTCAAGGCTGCTGTCCTTGCTTGGTTGGAGGGCAAGGCTAGCGTGTCTGGCGTTGTTACCATTGGCACTGTGCCCACTGCTGGTCTCACCACTGTCTCCGTTGGTGCTGCCATCAACGCCCTTGTCGAAACCTCCGGTGCCCTCACCGCTAGCGCCCAGGCCTACCTCTCTGCCTTCCTCAAGTCCTCCCTCGCCACCGACATTGAGGCCGATGTTAAGGTCGTTCTGGAGGCCTGTATCTCGGGCAAGCTTGCCACTTCCGTCAGCGCCGATGCCCGTGCTGCCTTGGCAGTCTGGCTCTCCGGCGATAGCTGCCAGCTGGGCGTCGAGCTGAAGGCTGTTCTCTACTTCTGGCTTTCCTTTGCCCTGAGCGGCGACGTCACCGTTGACTTGTCCACCGACATCATTACCGAACTTGAGACTTTCATTACCGGGACCATCGACACTCTCATCGGTGTCAACATTAGCGGCGTGCTCTCCCTGCTGCTGTCTGGCGAGAGCCTGGCCTCCCTCTCCCTGGAGTCTCGTGCTGAGCTGTCTGCTGTCATCGGTGGCTGCGCTGGTGTTGATATCAGCTCCTCCATTGAGATCATCGTCATTGAATGGCTTACCGGCTGCAGCATTCCCGGCGGTCCTTCTATCGGCTCTGGCTCCGGCTCCGGATCTTCCTCCAAGCTCATCCCCAGCGCCTCGAGCGTTCCCGCCGTCGCTTCGACCCCCGCTGCCAGCGTTCCTGCTGTTCCCACCGTCTCCGTCCCCACTGGCGGTTCCAGCCCCAGCAAGCCTGCTCAGTCCGGTGCCCCCGGATCTCCCAGCGGTGTCAGTCCTTCCGGTATTCCTTCGGTTCCCTCCTCCCCTGCTCAGTCTGGTGCTCCTGGTGCTCCCTCTGGCGGTGTCCCCGCTCCCAGCGGTGGCGTCGTTCCCTCGTCTCCTGCCCAGTCTGGTGCTCCTGGTGCCCCTAGCGGCGGTGTTGTCCCCACTATCTCTGTTCCGGAAGGCGCCAGTGCCGGTGCCTCCACTACTCCCTGCGACACTATCACCGGCCAGACTGTTGTTCCCGTTGCTACTATGACCGAGGGCGGTTCTGCTCCTAGCGCTCCCGCCCAGTCTGGTGCCCCTAGCGGTACCCCCATCGTCGGTGGTGGTGCTGGCGGTTCTACTGGCGGCTCTGGCTCTGGCTCTGGCTCTGGCTCTGGCTCTGGCTCTGGTTCCGGCTCTGGCTCTGGCTCTGGCTCTGGCTCTGGCTCTGGCTCTGGTTCCGGCTCTGGCTCTGGCTCTGGCTCTGGCTCTGGCTCTGGCTCTGGCTCTGGCTCTGGCTCTGGCTCTGGCTCTGGCTCTGGCTCTGGCTCTGGCTC